>NW_024539303.1:0-174470 GCF_016758775.1 Suillus clintonianus
TTTGTGCGTTTGTTCGTGTCTGTGCATTTGTGCATTTGTTCGTTCTCTTGTTTGTTTTCAGGCAAACAGATGTTCGACTGAGGTGAAATGGATGCTCGCACAGGGCCGTCACAAACTCACACTCGGACATAAATTGCATGCAAACTTTCTATTAGATTATTTTACAATGAATTACAGCTGTAAAACATTTCTAGACGTGTCGAACCATATTACATAACCCGGCACAGTAGAGCGCTTGGGCTATGGACCTGGACTAATCCAAAAGGGACACCCAAAAACCATGCTCGTTTTGGAACCTGTGCATATGTGAGTTGGTTTTGCCCAGTGGCGATGACACCGTCCCTGCGAGATACATAAATATCAGTACTCAGTGGTGGGATGCAATTAGCTATCCCCCCGTTACATTATTTACAACTTCAAAACCCACCCGCTCATTTACCATACCCTTCAAGTTAGCATGTCACCCAGCAATAATACAGGTTCCAGTCAGCCCGCCAGGAGTAAGTACTTACCACTATAACGGATACAAACAACTGTGAATACCTGTTGTTGCAACAGGTGAACGAGGTGCAAAAAAAAGAGCTATGGCAGCGCCCAGCTCCAGAAAATCCCACTGTGATGAAGAAAACAACTGCACAAAGGAAAGCTCACGTGTCTGTAACCAAGCATGGCCGCCACGATGGTGGTGTAGCACAAGTTACTAGTAGTCGGCCCGATACCCCAGATGAGATCCTAGGGCTTGCAGCTAAAAAGTGTCGAGGTAAGTATCTGAACCGAGTCCAGGGTCTCAGTACACTTACATGGGTACATAGTCGTGGGTGAAACATCTAAAGGAAAAGCAAATACTAAGAAGCGCCGAGGTGAGCACTGATCCGGACTGATTCCATGATGACTAATCTTTGGGGGCCGGGTACAGTCACCGAACCATATGCAGATTCCGATATTGATGTCGATATTGATGAAGGCCTCATGAGCGCTGTCAAGCACACGCAAAAGAAAGGTCAGTTAGCATAACGGTGTCTAGTTGTCGGTTCAGCAAACTCACAGGTTTTGCAGGAAAAGAAAAGGAACTATGGTCACACACCTCCCAACCAATCGACAATGAATTTTCAAGCGACGAACCTGTCGATGAGATCTCTGATTCTCGACCTAGTCACAATGACTCGGAGAAGGACAGTGAGGAGGAGGAAATTGAAGACGACTTGGAGGAGCCCAAGTCCTTATCAGCCGAAGTAAGTGACATTGTTCATAGTAGTAACTGATTGTACCTTCAATTTATTTCCCTCAGACACCAGTGTTTGTTTCGAGGTCGAAGGCAGAACAGACTGACCTCCCTTTGACCCAACCCACCTGGCCTCGTACAACTACCTCGAAGGAGCTGATGCGGGCGGCTCAACTATTCCCCTTTCCGTCGGCTCAACCAAGGGCTACCAAGGTAAGTTGGCTTGGATACTTACCTCCATGTTGAAATAATAATACCCCTCAGAAAACAAAATCTAAGTCTGCGCATGATCGTAAATGAGCAGATGAGGTGAGTGAAAGTTCTCTCACAGTTATCTCGTGTTCGAATGATGTTTTGGACTCTCCAGACACCTGTTTGGGCAGATACTCAAGTCGTCGTGTCAGATGAGGAACATGAGCCCATCATGGTGTTAGACGACTCCGAGGAGGACAACCCAGATCACTCTAGAAGGCCCACACTTGTATGGACAGACACTGGTAAGTTGAAGCTGATGGACCAAGATATTGACACCCGTCGTGTGGTCCAAAGAGCGATCTTGGAGGCAAAAGTTCACTTGACATTTGTCAACGGCTATCCGGAGCTCACCGAGAAGAGCCTGTTTACGCGGGACGCACTCTTAACAGCAGCTCGCGCCTGCAGTGTCCTGCCCATCAAGGATCGCCTCAAGTCTGATGACTCGTATGTGACAGCTCTCGCCACGCTGGTATGCTCAAGAGTTGGACTCTTCGCAATATTACTAATTGGTTGAACCTCTCATACAGATTGAAGCCCGAGTGCCACTTTTCCGCACTGAATTAAAAGACGACGCTTGTGCTCAAGTGACGTCATACTATCGTCTTGGCCCTGATTGTGTCGACACTGTGAAGGCTTTGCTGGTCAACCACGTCTACCATTATGAACAGCATTTCAATGTAGGTGGCTATGTTCTGGGTTGCACAAATTGATTTGCTCAACACTGTGCACACTCTCCAGGAGAAGAACGACCCCATTCCACAGCCAAAAAAGCCATACTTCGCTGATATCTTACCATATCTAATGAAGGGGCGCTACTTCAATGGGCTAAAGTCAGTTGGCATGAAATTTTCAGACCGTTTCAAGGAGATTGCGCAAAACAAGGCCCAGCGGCCCGAAGTTACAATTCCAATGGTCGCCTTAACGAGTACTTCGGTATATTTATTGACATACTCTGGGTCCGAGTGCATGTACTAACAATGAGTGTATAGGTGTATGCTGCACTCTTCTGGAAGGCTAATGGATCTCCATCGAAATTCAATTTTACTGGCAATCTATTCAGCGAGGTCTACTTTTTTCATGTGAAATTTCTTGAAGACATGAAGGTGACGGCGCCGCGCAAGTTTCACAAGATGATGGCTGACATTTTCGAGGCTATCCAGTGAGTCCATTTCTGCGCTGCGCCAACTCATCTGTCCAAGTCTCACACCTCACAAGGAAACTCTGCACCCATGGCAACAACGCTTTAGTTGGATCACACGAGTCTGCGATGGCTTTCCTCGATATTGCTGGCATGGATGACGAGGAGTAGATTTCCAAGTTGCGGTCTCATCATTTTATATAATTGCATTCACGTATATCATTCTCAACGCTCCTTTATTGTCTCATATTCTACAAGCTATGCTGATATACCCCTCTTTTAATGAAAACTTAATTTGTTCTTGTAAAATGTTGGAACGAAATCAATGAAATCCTGAACAGACCGTCAAAATAAGATCCTTGATAACTTGTAAGTTTGTGAATTTATTTAAAATCATCACTAACTTAGTGCGCAGGAGTAAGTTAAAACGTTTGAATGAAATCAATGAAATCCTGAACAGACCGTCAAAATAAGATCCTTGATGACTTGTAAGTTTGTGAATTTATTTAAAATCATCAATAAATTAGTGCGCAGGAGTAAGATCTGGTGGGGCAGTAAAAAAGGTTCTCTAATCTGCTAAGACGTCTAATTTTGTGAAACTACAATGAATTAGAGAAAATTTTATTAATCTTGACATACTTAGTATATGTTTGTATCAGAGGGTTTTCCTGATGGAGCTCGCCTGTCTTAGATCGTTTGACATCCGCCCGTTGCTATTCTGTCGCCTGATGGTGAATGTGCAAGACACACATATTGCTGCTCCGTCTTGATTGGGCCCACCTCGATTTCCCTGCTTTCTGCTTTCCGAACGAGGATTGTTCTATCATCGGACCCGCTTGCGATATTGTCTCCACTGGGAGACCACGATAGTGACCGCATGTTCCAAATATGATCTATCCGTCGGTCTTCCATCGCTGAACGATTCCGTCTTCCCTCCTGCACACAGTTTTCTTTCCGTCCAGTGAAAGTTCCATTGCCCATATCCTTCCGCCCTCGCCTGTCCATGGTTCTCTGACACGAAATACCGTGTCGCAGTTCCACTTGCGCATCGTGCTATGCAATGAATCACTCACAATGTGAACCTCATGATTTGATCATGGCCTGTCCGTGTGCTCTGAACCGAAAGCGACCACGCTCGAAATACTGGAAAGTTGGTTCAAGCACAGAACCTTCTTCTCCTCAGACTTTGTGCTCTGGTGCTTCGAGCACGCCATCTGAGTCACGGACGACTTCTTCTCCCCAATCCTTAGCCCCGACAATGGTCGCCCTGGAAAAATATGTGGCCCAGATTGTCTCGACGCTCTATACCCGTTTCTCCATCCTTTCGTCCTTTCGTCCTTTTATCACCCTTTGGGCCCTCTCAGCGCTCCCTCGAGTGGAGTTGACGAATTATTGTAATCCATGCTACTGTATGCGAATGAAAAACACACATGGTTTCTAAACGCATGCGTTTGAGATTAATGATCTTCTAAGGTGAAGTCGACACCTTCTCGAGGCACCGAGTTCAGGAATCGAAAAATCGTTTCAAAACTCGATTTGCTACGTTTGTATTTCCAACATCAATGAGAGGGAAGGTTCCTCCAAAAGTCGCGTGTTAAAAAAGACTTATCAATGGCTAAGCACGGAGCTTAAAGTCCCAGTAGCGTCGTCTTGACCATCAGCTTCCTTTCTGCAAGCACGGTCCATGACAAGCTCGAGTGTCACAGCCGTTCCTACAGTTGGTGGCGAAGGAGCAAAGATTCAAGTCGTGCGGCAATCACTGTGGGCCTTGCATCCCCAGATGCTCATGGATGAGAGCCCCTTTCCCTATTGGCAGCCTCGCAAATTATAACTTCTCGTTCTGTGCACAAGGATGTGACTAAGAAACGCCAGTAAGGGCTTCCAATTTAAATCAACAGCGTCTGCGCCTCGCTAACTCGGCCTGGGTACTTGAGTCTGCGAACGCAAACACGAAAGATAAGGTAGTGGCCTAGGGTTGGCCTAGGTCTGACTCGGCACCTTGTCCTGTGTCTTTCAACCCTCTTCGGAACAAATAACATACGTATTACGACGAAATATGTGCTAATACACATGTCTCCTTGAAATCCACTCTGCAACTCCAAATAAATAAGTACCACGACGAAACTTGTCAATCAAGAAAAAAGACAATTCTCCTGCTCCCTGCGGAGCACTAGACCACCATTAACTCCATCGAGCATCTCCCGTGCTATACGCCGCTGCCAGTCGATATATGCACGCGATCCTGGAAAGCGATTGAGGTCATGCCGGTTGCTGCATCAGAGTCAGCCACGAGCCGAGCGTGATATTCTCGGACGCTAAGGATGAGGCGTGGTCCGAGCACAAAGGCCAGTATGACAGTTACAATCTGAAGAAAACCAAGCAAAATCTGAGTTTCCAGGGAAAATTGGTCCTGTATAAATGATGAACCGCGGTCGCATGCAGAGGTCAGAAAAAGATTGCCATACCGCTAAGATCGCTGGATAAAAATCAACCAAGAGGCTGAAGCAAGACACAGGAATAAAACTAGCAGCACATTCAATCATTCAGCGGAAAAGGGAGACACATTCACAATATGAGCTCACCTCGCAAAGTAAAGCACATGGGATTTTATCAACACCTTGAAACAGTCGCCAATAAACCCTCCTGCAGATTCTTGTCGCAGTTCACGGAAGTGTTTTACAGCAATCCAGACTAAGAAACACAGCGCGAGGACCTCCCAGATAGTGCCAAGTATCCAAGTAATGGAATTCAGAAAATTCAGAAGTTGGGAATTGTCCACTGCATCAGTAGTTGTGCACGCATAGGTGCCAGAGAGAATGAGTTCCTCTAGTGTTCATCAATGAGCGCTATGCACGGTTTTTATTCAAAATTAAGTGTACCCCCTGAAACGTGCCTCGTTGCCATTACAGTGACCACTACGCTGAAAATGTCGTTAGCCGAGCACACGACGACGAGAAATATCAGGATGTTTCTGGATCGTTGATACATGGCATATAACCGAGTGATCATGATGACTGCAACATGTTTCGGTCAAGTCAATATCATAGTTCTTATAGCCGCACAACTCACCACCCGGCATTAGAAATGCCACAAATGTCGTCCAAGCAAACACGAGGGCCAGAATCCGGCCTGAGAAATCCGGTTAGTGATGGGCCCTAGGTGGATCACACACTAAAAACAGACTCACATCTGTAGCAATCAAGATAATAAACGAAGAAGCTGGTCAAGAATGACACTCACCCCTACAGGGTGTCGCGGTTAATTGAATGGGAATAGCAGGCATCGGTGCAGAAGACTCACTGCATCTGTCAATAAAATCGTCGGAACACTTACTGTATGCCATTGGTCAGAAAAACAAACACTTGAATGCGGGAAGACATACACACTATGTTCAGGCTGAGTGTGAGAGATAGCAGATTAGCACGGCACCAATTGTCAAGCCTTCTGAACATACACACTATATACAAATCCAAGATAGCGCAACTAGGATATTGTCAAGTCAGCAGAAATTCATGACAGGCAAACTACGTACACTCAGATAGAGAACGGTCACCAAGGACCAACGTTGTCTCTGTCGCAAATCAATATTGTTCTTCTGACGTGGAACCGTGCTCACCCAGACCAGTTCGACCTACAAACAAATCTTAGCGAGATGGCTGCTCCGGTCATAGCATCAACATACCTCTTGTCCGAACGTAAGGGCTGGAAATACTTGTAGGAAATCAGCAATTCTCTAATGTTATCGTGCTCACCCCAATCATACGTCAGTGCAACAGCAGCGGCAACTGGAAAACCGCAATCAAGGTCAGATCGAGACATGAGCGCCGAGATCTGACTGCTCTTCACGAACCTGTAAAATAGCTGCTAATACGCCAAGCGTTGATGAGTGGCCAATAACTAGGGTCGTCTGAGACTAGTGTCATACTGTTAGAGAATGGATGTGAGAGAGCGGGGAACTTGGTGGACATACGACGATGATATTCGTGCTAGATATACTACTTACCATCCAGTGCTTGGATAACCTATAGATATCCGTTGCTGTCAATAGATATGATGTCACGTTCGAAGTGATGTAGCGGGCCTTGAATACAATGCCGCGGTGATGTGAAAGTGATCAGCACGTGCACTACAGGTTCTAGTACTAGAATCAACAATATTTGCTCATTGCGTCGGAATGATGCCAGACCAGCTGTTAGAAATAGTAGGGGATATCCACCTACCCAGGCTAGCAATAACTCCCTCCAAGTACATGTCTCAACAGGTGCACTTTCTTGCTATCCTATCATGAGGATGTCGAAAATGATTAGCGCAGAATCTTCGATTTGCATGGTGGAGTTGGTGGCACCCAATGGTGATGAGAATCAGGTTTCACGGTCAGGGACGACCTAGTTAAAATTCTGTGATTGATATCAATCCCTAGATCAACTTGAAGACAGCACTAAGACGGCATAGGCGAAAAGAAGAGCCGAACACATGGTTATGACTGCATGAAGCTCGACTTGTTATTTGTACCGTACAGCTTAATCTTGTGGATCTTGATGGCGATATTATTAATATGAGCCTCAGCAGCATCTATGATATCCCAGCGCTGAAGGGGTAACACTATGTTGGCACGCCATCAGAAAAGTCAGAGATTTGAACAAGATAACACACTTGCCAACAGCTGCCAACGCACACCCTCAACGCTAATGAAAACCGATGCAAAATGTGCGACCTTAAATGTATCATGCAATTGATGTGAATGGGAGCCGAGCTCTACTCGCGTTGTTCCTACTTCCTAGGGTAGGGACGTGGATGGATTGGAACAACGCCTGTGCAGTGCTTATGTAATCAGGCAATAAAATACTGATTTACATAAAGATGTGGGGCTCAACGTACATAAATAGACATAAATCAAGTAACTTTGGTTTGCACGGGCGGAACACTTGAACACTGCAACTGCAAAACATGAAAGAACGTCAACTTGAACTGTCACCTTGTTTTTTCGAGATGTTCTTGTCACACAGCAGTCCATTATGACAAACCAATCAAGTAGTACTTCCCACATGCTGGTCGTGGTGGGCGTAGCGATTTCTGAGTTGGTGTTTCGGGTTGCCGCGGCGGTGGGGGCAGTGGCTTCCTCAATGGTCGGTGTCGCAAAGGATTCAGAATTCATCATGCTCATTAGGGTAAGCCGTCCGTATTCTGGACTCTGACACTGGCCATGAGAAAAACAGTTGCACAGTACTCGCTGCTTTTTCTGTTTGGTCCTCTCTGGTAGCGAAGTAACAATGTCAGTGAGTTCTCGTGTGTATGACAGGATTTCATGAGGCGGCGCTAACAGTTGTTGTGTAACAGGCTCTATTTTTGCCAAGCCACGCCGCTGCCTCGCTACAGCTAGGTTTATCCTCATGATCATTTGCTGCATTCCAATCATGCGATCTTCACACACTGGACATATCTTTGCCCACCAGAATCAAAACAACGATGTAAATTTTGATATTTGCTGTGTTTGGACTTGGCTCTTGGCATGCAACGGAAGTTTGCTGTAGAACATCAGAATCTACTTCTTGTGTTTTGCTACGAGAGCATCCACCTCACACAGGTATTCCAGATCGAACACATTATGCGATCACTGAATCACCTGCCAATAGCGGCTTTTTCATGCACAGCGATTCTTCTAGTGTGAACATAGCCCCATGGCATCGCACAAGCCCCCCAATACATTTTCAACCAAATCTTGCCTGAAATATCTTTTCACGAGGCGCCAGCAAGAGATATCAACTTGCGCAGGACAATCATACTTGTCACAGATGACACGCCCACGCCAACTACGAAGGACAATTGCACCTGCCTCCGCTTTTGTCGTACGTATCAGATAGACAGTACCACTTCAGAACTTGTTTGACCCTTCGAACAGCGACCTTAGACCTTTTTGACCACAATCTGCCTTCCAGCGTCAATGCAGGACTTGTGCTGTGCCTACACTCATTAGTAAGTCGAGATGTGCTTTGGATATTGGCTTACCTTTTTTCCCAGAGGTCACTATCTCCTACTCGTGCCGTGCGGGTATGCAGCCATCACCGCTCTCTAAGCGACTTGTATTCGGTGCGCCCTCATGTCATGAGTCGTGGACTGTACGACTGACCGTTGTGCATATCCCACCACAGCAGATTTGCTAGTATACATCGATCAAGCTGAAAACCCCTCCTTTAGCAGAGCTTTGGCCGTCAGCTGATAATTGTGCTGTGGCGTCAATGTCTGTTCGTGTTCCACGAAATCAGAGTCGACCAATCAAGTGCGTTTTACCGCGTCTGAGCATTCCACTATTTGCAAAGGCTATTGAAATATTGCAATACGCAGCTGAGACTTACCAGACGACGGATTGTATTCAAGAATGGCTGGCGGCACCATCATCTAACGTTTAGCACTGATCAGGACATGGGAATGACTCGATACCCCGCCAGACGAACGGGTGACTGATAGTAGTCCAGTGCGATGGGGCGCAGGACGGTGACAGTCTGACAGAGGTGTTCGGAGCTTCAGTTCACTCAACTGTCTTCTTGTGCTTTTTACAAGAATGGAACGTCCCATATACATTGTGTATTAGTGTGAGGTGGGCGCCCGCACCTGGCTGTACTTGGGGCACATACCACTTGTTACATATACTCGACAGATGATGCAGAGGGATAAGCACATGACTCAAACTGGCAAACCTATAGCGAGTTTTCGTTGTATCGAGTCCGAATGTGGCGTTAGAAAATCTTGGACAAACACATAAGATTTCAAACGTCAACGGTCACACTGGCATGAATTCGAAGGCCTGGGCTCCATTATATCTATTGTAAATGTAATGCTCTGTAGGCCATTGCTAGCACTCCCCTTCCTTCTGTTTGGTCTACCAACAGGAGTCTAGCATAGCGTGGTCCTGTGATCAATCCACCAGAATCTGCCTAGATGCTTGCAGGTAGCAGCAGCTGCAGTATATCGATGGGAGGCGCGCAGAATTCCAAGCGGCATCTTCCCTGTTGAAGTTTGTACAATACGAGTTAGTCGACGCCATGAACTCTTACTTATCAGAACTATCGTCCAATGCATTGGTCTACCTGCCTCGCTCTCCCGTTTTCCCTTTCATTTGTGGCGGGAGTTTCTACTTTTAATGCAAGGGCATATGCTGTCCAGTCCACTAGTTGCAGAGCTGTAGATCGCGCCCTGAATGAGGAGGTCGATATTACCATTGGTACACATTTACGCGCGTTGCTTATCCAGGGCCGGGGAAAGGCGTCGACGATGGTGAGAATGTGGAGTCAGATAATGCTGCGTGGTTGTTCAGGGCGTGCATCTGAATCTGGAGAGCGAGTTGCCCTTCGGTCACTGAGGGATGATTGGGGTCGTAGTTGGACGAAGGCGCGGTGTGGATGGGACAGCCACAGTAGGTATTATTGCGCCGAACGTGCGAGAATGGGTAGGGATAGGGCGAGCCTACTGGAGGTGCTGGGCTGGCTTGCATGCTTTGCATGCCAGATATCAATGGCGACCGGAGCAGCAGTCTGGTTGTGAGGTGTGGGCGGTATAGGTGCGACTGGACGAGGAGCTTGAAAGTAATGCGATATAAAGGCAGCTGCGGCATCATCGTGATTCTGATCATCTGAGTAGACTTGATTTTGCAGCGGGTGTGGCCGCCCGTTGCTCTGATGCTGTTGTTGATCTGCACCACGAGTGTCAGAAAACGTGCGGCTCTGCTGGTGCCGCAGATCATGCTCTGATACATAGTCAACCTGCTCAGTCGTTAGCCTCACCGGAAGTGCTGGTCGGTTAGTAGACGGACAAGAATGTGGCGAGAAACAGACATGGTTTTGTCGTCCAGTGAAAGCTCGTTGTCAGATCTGGGCAATCACAAGAACATTAGTCGTCTGGCAAATAGGATTTTGAAGAAGAGACGTACGATGTAGCATCAGGCAGGTGTGATTCAATGTGTGCTAGCGGCAGAAAGAACAAGACGTCAGCTAAGTCGGAGTCTGAGTCGCACGCTACATACCTTCAAGTTGCTCGAACGTCCAGTTTTATGGGGGCGACAAGTCACTGAATTTGGAGAGACAGTCGTTAAAAATGTGGGATAGGACTTCAGTTGGCAAGTCCGAGTCATAGAAGCGTTTTTGGGTCCGGATCGTGTCTGCGAGGAAATAATGTTCAGAAGCGTAACCTCCCGGGCAAACGAGCGTTCTGATGGTCCCTCCTGTGCATATCACCTTCATACTCTCGTTTCGTCCAAACACGGTTCCGTTTTGCATTCCGAGTTGTCGATCGACCTAGGTGGATCGCTGTCGTTCCTTTAGTATATAACGGGGTGACCAGAAAGTGCGTGACTCATTCAAGTTTCCCATGGGATCTTAGTAAGCAAGATAACAACCTCTGCTCTCCGCCATGACAAAATTGAACACTGACTTTGGAATGGGGAAACAGAAGACCCCACGAGAATGCCTATAGAGCCTATGCTGGGATGACCGCTCTTAAAATCTCCCCTGCATTTTCCTATGACGTGCAGATTGAAGGCACCCCGGCCGATCTACGTGACGCGGTTGCCCAATCACAGTACTATCTCGAAAATGACAAACTTGGGCGTCTCGTCGTAGGCCACGGTGCCATTTCTTCAAAGGCTGTGAAGCTCCTGGGTACCTGTAGCGAGCAGTACGCACTGACCATTACAGCAGACGGCTCAGCTGCTACTTTGACAGCGAACTCGTCGTTGGGTCTGTATAGAAGACTTACTACTTTCAATCAGATTTTCTACTACTATGGAGATGTAATTTACACTTTACTCGCCCTGAATGGAAAGCGACTACGCTCGAAATACTGCAGGGTTGGTTCAAGCAGAGAACCTTCTTCTTCTCAGACCTTGTGCTCTGGAGCTTCGAGCACACCATCTGAGTCACGGACGACTTCTTCTCCCTAATCCTTGGCTCCGACACATGGTCGCCCTAGAAGAGTATGTACCCCAGATTGTCTCGGCGCTCTATACCCGTTTCTCCATCCTTTCGTCCTTTTATCACCCCTCAGGCCCTCTCAGCGCCCCCTCTGATTACCATCCTTCTGTTAGCTTGGATTGGAGTTGACGAATTATTGTAACCCATGCTACTGTATGCGAATGAAAACACACATGGTTTCTAAACGCATGTGCTTGAGATCAGTGATCTTCCAAGGTGAAGTCGACACCTTCTCGAGGCACCGGGCTCAGAAATCCAAAAAATTGTTTCAAAAATCGACTTGCTACGCCTGTATCCCCAACATCAATGCGTCTTCGCCCCGCTAAGTCGGCCTGGGGACTTGAGTCTGCGAACGTAAATGCGAAAGATAAGGTAGTGGCCAGGGATGGTCTAGGTCTGACTCGACACCTCGTCAAGTCTCTTTCAAGGCTCTTCGAAACAAATAACTTGAATACATATTACGACAAAATATGCGGCAAGACCCATGTCTCCTTGAAATCGATTTCGCAACACCAAATAAATAAGCACCACAATGAAACTTGTAAAAAAAGCTAACTCTCCTGCTCCCTGCAGAGCACCAGACTACCGTTAACTTCATCGAGCATCTCCCGTGCTACACGTCACTGCCAGTCGATATATGCACGCGCTCCTGGAAAGCGATTGAGGTCATGGCTGTTGCTGCATCAGAGTCAGCCACGAGCCGAGCGTTATATTCTCGAACGCTAAGGATGAGGCGTGGTCCCAGCACAAAGGACTGTATGGCTGTCAAAATCTGAAGAAAACCAAGCAAAATCTGATTTTCCAAGGAATTTTGGTCCTATAAAAATGATGAACCGCGGTCACATGCAGAGGTCAGTGAAAGATCGCCATACTGCTGAGATCGTTGGAGACAAAAAATATACGAGGTTGAAGCAAGACACGGCAACAAAGCTAGCACATTCAATCATTCAGTGGAAAAGGGAACCATATTCACAATATGAGCTCACCTCGCAAAGTAAAGCATGTGGGATTTGATCAACACCGTGAAACAGTCGCCGACAATCCTTCCTGCCGAATGTTGTCGCAGTTCACGGAAGTGTTTTGCAGCAATCCAGACTGCGAGACACAGCGCGAGGACCTCCCAGACAGTGCTGAGTATCCAAGTCATGGATACCAGAAGTGAGTAATTATCCGAAAAGCCAGTAGTGCACGCATAGGTGCCAGAGAGAATGAATTCCTCTTGTATTCATCAATGAGCCCCATGCACGGTTTTTATTCAAAATTAAGTGTACCCCCTGAAGTGTGCCTCATTGCCATTCCAGTGACCGCTACGTCGACAATATTGACAGCCAAGCACACGACGACGAGAAATATCAGGATCCTTGTGGATCGTTGGTACATGGCATGTAACCGAGCGATCATGATGACTGCAACATGTTTCGGTCAATTCAATATCAATATCAGAGGTCTTATAACTACACAACTCACCACCCAGCATTGCAGATGATACAACACTCGTCCAAGTCCACGTGAGGTACAGAATCCAGCCTGAGAAATCTGGTTAGTGATGGGCCTTGGGTGGATCACACACAACCAAACTCACACCTGTAGCAGTCATGATAGTAAACGAAGAAGCTGGTCAAGAATGACACTCACCCCTACAGGGTGTCGCGGTTAATTGAATGGGAATAGCAGGCATCGATGCAGAAGACTCACTGCATCTGTCAACGGAATCGTCGGAACACTGCCTGTATGCCACTGGTCAGAAAAAACAAACACTGTGAATGCGAGAAGACATACCCAGTATGTCAATGCTGAGTATGAGACATAGCAGATTAGCACGACACCAACTATCAAGCCTTCTGAACATACACATAAGTGACAATTCCAAGAAAGCGCAACTAGGATATTGTCAAGTCAGCAGAAATTCACAACAGGAAAGCTACGTACACTCAGATAGAGAAAGGTCATCAGGGACCAACGTTGTCTCTGTCGCAAATCAATGTTGTTCTTCTATGGTAAAAATGTGCTCACCCAGACCAGTTCGACCTACAAACCAATCTTAGCGAGATGGCTGCTCCGGTCATAGGATCAACATACCTCTTGTCCGAACGTAAGGACTGGAAATACTTTTAGGAAACCAGCGATTCTCTGATGTTATTATGCTCACCCCAATCATACGCCACTGCAACAAAGGAGGCAACTGGAAAACCACAATCAAGGTCAGATCGAGACATCAGCGTCAACATCTGACTGCTTATCACGAACCTATGAAATAGCTGCTAATACGCCAAGCGTTGATGAGTGGCCAATTACTAGGGTCGTCTGAGACTAGTGTCATACTGTTGGAGAATTGATGTGAGGGAGCGGGAAACCTGGTGGACATACAATGATGATATTCGTGCTAGATATACTACTTGTCATCCAGTGCTAGCGCTTGGTTGACCTATAGATATCCGTTCCTGTCATGTCATGTTGAGTCGAAGTGATGTAGCGGGCCTTGAATATGCCGCGGTGATGTGAAAGTGATCAGCACGTGCACTACAGGTTCTAGTACTAGGATCAACAATATTGGCTCATCGCGTCGGCATGATGCCAGACCAGCCATTAGAAATAGTGGTAGCAAAGTAACACTGTCGGTGAGTTCTTGTGTGTATGACAGGATTTCATGGGGCAGCGCTAATAGTTGTAGGCTCTATTTTTACCAATCCACGCCACTGCCTCGCTACAGCTAGGTTCATCCTCATGATCATTTATTACTGCATTCCAATCATGCGATCTTCCACGCACTTGACATATATTTTCCCATCAGAATCAAAAAACAATATAACTTTTGATATTTGCTGTGTTTGGACTTGGCTCGTGGCCAGGGGATAGGTGTTTGCATGGTCGAATGCAACGGAAGTTTGCTGCAGAACATCAATTTACTTCTCGTGTTTTGCTACGAGTCTCGAGAGCATCTCACACTAGCAGGTATTCCAGATCGAACACATTAATATGCGATCACCGAATCAGGCACTATCTACGACTGACCGTTGTGCATATCCCACCCACAGCAAAGACGCGACACAGTTACCATACAGATTTCCTCAGCAAGGCTCTGATCGTGTCATACCCTTCGAATTTATGCAGCGCATCGTTAACACGAATTCTGGCGCAAGAATACTAACCCACGAGAGACCTTGATACACACGTACGCGATGAGTGTACCGGGCACGAATCCTCCATACAGGCCAACAATTTTGTCGGAACGCAGGATCTGGTATACGTAGAAAATCCCCTTTAGCGGAGCCTTGGTCATCAGCTGATAATCGTGCTGTGGCGTCAATGCCTGTTCGCGTTCCACGAAATAAGAGACGACCAATCAAGTGCACTTTACCGCGTCTAAGTATTCCACTATTTGAAAAGGCCGTTTAAATGTTGCAATCCGCAGATGGGGCTTACCAGACGACGGATTGTATTCAAGAATGGCTGGCGGTGCCATCATCGAACGTTTAGCACTGATCAGGACATAAAAATGGCTCGACATCCCGCCAGACGAATGGGTGAAGCTGATAGTAGTCTAGTGCGATGGGGCACAGGACGGTGACAGAGGTGTTCGGAGATTCAGTTCACAAACGCTCAGGCTGGTCAACTGTCTGCTTGTGCTTTTCACAAGAATGGAGCATCCCATATACAAAAGGTATTAGTACTAGGTGGGCATGCAAACCAGCTTGCTGCACTTGGGTACATACCACTTGTTGCATACTCGACGGTTGACGCAGAGAGATAATTTGACTCAAGACTGAGTCTTCTTTGTGTCGAGTCCGAATGTGGCGTTAGAAAAACTTGGACAAACACATAAGATTTCATACGCCACACTGGCATTACAGTACATTATCTCATAATGTATAGCGACGGGAGCTGCCTTTTCGCTATACAGTATGAAAAATATACACTACCAAACAATTCCCACGGTGGGGGGTCAACCAAGATTGGGGGTGTCGATGCGCGCTACAGTCCAAAAATCAATACATTCAGCGAGTACATCGAAACGGTATGTTACTTGATGTTCCAGAATCGGTCTAATGTAGCCTGCTTTGCATTCTGCAATTCCTCGCGCCGTAGCGCCGCTCGGAATGCACGAAGTTTGTGAACAAGATCAAGTGAAGAATCAGCACCAGCTCGCGCAACACATGCAGCCTCCAGCTTTTCACACAGCGGAATCAGTTCAGCGGCACAGACCTTGGGCTGGTCACCCTCATCCTCATCATCTGACTCCACTTCAACCAGCTCCCCGCTCCTAATTCCTTGCCGGCGCTGAATTTCTGCAACAATTGCATCATCATCCTCGTAAGCAGTTACTTCCCCGATGTTCTTCTCCTCTCGAGGGTCGAGAATCTCGTCAACAGTCAGTGGTGTGCCAATGATCCGTCTTCGTGTTGTGAGCTCCTCTATGGAGCTCATCAATTCATTTTCGAGAGTTTGGAGTTGAGGTGCCTTGGTAAGAGACGGAATTTTGACAACGAGCCCAGTTCGTCGACATGCAACCGATGCGAGTTTCTCAACAGCCTCGGCCGCTTCGATGTTGTCACCCTCCGCATCCATAACAGCTTTGAGGGCATCTGTCCAGTCCTCCTCGACATAATGATTGCCGAGGTGTTCTTTCAGGCGAGCTTCGGCCTGAGGCAAGGTCATGGAATCAATATCCGCGAACTCGCGGATGATTTTCCATGCACCCGGGTCTGCGTGGGCAGGGTGAGACGAGGGTGCCAGAGAGTTG
This sequence comes from Suillus clintonianus, assembly GCF_016758775.1. Lineage (NCBI taxonomy): Eukaryota > Fungi > Basidiomycota > Agaricomycetes > Boletales > Suillaceae > Suillus > Suillus clintonianus. The sequence goes on from NW_024539303.1 coordinate 16,320, forward strand.
GCTTGGATTTCGGCGTGATTCCAGCAATGCTGAATAGTGGATGGTTCAACGGCATCCCATGCCTCTTGCGCCATAACCATGGCTTCTCGAAGGTTTATTTTGTAGATATCGCGATTACCGGCTTCGTCAAGTTCAATAGCGCGGAGACAGAATGCTCGACGGTAGTGAGCCTTGAAGCAACGAATGACTCCAGCATCGAGAGGTTGAACAAATGATGTTAGATTTGGCTCGAAAAATTCGAGCTGGATGTGGAGTGGTTTGTACGTGATTTTGTGCCCAGAGAAATTGTCGATGAGAAGGCAGATGTAACGTTGTTGGATCCCCATCTTGACATCGAGTACCTTAATCCACCTTGAATTTAATTGTAAATTTGTATGTGAATATCTAGCGTGTACGCGGTGCTTACTCATTAAACAATTCACTTGTCATCCATGCTTTCTTGTTGTTTCGATAGTAAAACCCAGCACTCTGTGGTGACTTGCCACCAAAGCATCGGGGCATTTTGGAGTAACCAATGAACAAAAGTGGAAGCTTCTCACTTCCATCTGCGTTCGTAGCAAAACCAAGAGTCACCCTAAATTTCTCTTTTTTCTTCCCACTCATTTGATGTGTAGCAAGGCCACGATCAGGAGGTGCCCTGATCCATTTTAGTTCCTTTTGAAATTTGAACTGAATACTTGTGAGTGACTTACCTTGCAAACAGACCTGATTCATCAAAATTCCAGCGGTCTCGCACTGGGAAAGTTGACAGGAGACGTCCCACCCGCAACCGTTCGTGTTTCACTGCTTCTAAATCCACTGATCCGGCCTCGCCATGACGCCGGTATTCTTTGATATTGTATGCTTTGCAGAAAGGGGCTATCCAGCCATCACCAAATAGCTGCTCTGCTTCTGGAACACCAAGCTTCTCTTCGAGCTTCCGCCGCTTCTCCCGGAGCATTGCTCCAGTGTAACTCTCACCCTTCTGCTCCATGCTTGTGATCCATTCCACAAGTGCTTCTTCAACATCAGGGCGGGTAACGACACGTGGCCGTTTACTCGAGAGAGCCTTGGGGTATGACTCGATGCGTTGCTCAAGGTGCGTGCGGTCCTTTAATTTTCGCGATAGGGTCGCTTGGGTAAATTCAAGCACCCCTTCTTTTCGTGTCTTGAAATGCTGAACAATACGATCCTGGGGTAAGTCTGGATGTTCATCAATGTATGCAAACACCACCAGCCAGTCGTTCAAAGTAAGATTCTTCCGCCCGTTAGTATCAGAAATCTTTGTAGATGTTGCAGGACCATCTTTCTGACGAGGTGTTTTTGGTTTCCGCTTGTATGGGGCGGGATTTGGACGTGGCTGGCGTTTTTTAGGGCTGCGCACCATTGGGACTAGAATGACTATAGAATTGTTTATCTTACAACGTTGTTATGCATCAACTTCCGGCAACTCAATAGTAGTCCTACTCGGTACAAACCATATCTCATAGTGTATATTGGACCTCCAAAGGCTATACATTATACAATATACAATTTTTTGGGCGTCTACCCGCAAACCACGATGGGAGCTGCCAAAACTCGATACAATATGAGATTTATACATTACTAACTCATACATTATGACATAGTGTACTGTAGTTCGAACTTCGGCCAACTGGGCTTCATTATATCTGTTGTAAATGTAATGCTCTAGCCTCTGTAGGCCTTGGCTAGCACTCGCCTTCATTCTATTTGGTCTGCCTACAGGAGTCTATCAGAGCGTGGCCTGTGATCAATCCGCCGGAATTTGCCCAGATGCTTGCAGGGAATATCGATGGGAGGCGCGCAGAATTCCAAGCGGCATCTTCCCTGTTGAAGTTTGTACAATACGAGTTAGTCGACGCCATGAACTCTTACTTATCAGAACTATCGTCCAATGCATTGGTCTACCTGCCTCGCTCTGCCGTTTTCCCTTTCATTTGTGGCGGGAGTTTCTGCCTTCAATCCAAGGGCATATGCTATCCAGTCCACTAGTTGCAAAGCTGTGGATCGCGCCCTGAACGAGGAGGTCAATATTACAATTGGTACGCATTTACGTGCATTTCTTGGCCAAAGATGTTTATCGTGGTCGTAGATTATGTAGACGTCAACCCAACCGCGGAAAAGAGCATCATCATGGTTCACGGCTGGCCCAGTCTTTGGAGCTCCTGGGGGTACCAGATCGACGAGTTCAAGGTAGGTATCTCTTCTGTCAGCCGATATCTTTCGATGTTGATCTGCTCCAGGATGAGTATCGCATGATTGCCATCGACGTTCGTGGTTTCGGAGGTTCAACGCACCCCGCTGATGTTCAGTCGTCCAGTACATTGGCCGATATCACTGGCGATCTCACTTGTGTTCTCGAACATGTTGGGATCGAAACTACTATTTGTCTCGGGTATGTCTTGTAGAGGAACTCTCCCGACTCACCTGATATCTGTATAGTCACGACTGGGGTGCTGAAGTCTGCTACGAGGCCGCGAGGAGACGACCTGATATCTTTTATGCCTTGGTTGGCGTGACCGTTCCGGTAAAAAGACCACTGCTTCCCAATTTACCTGCCTGACCATCATGACCAGTATTTGCACGCTGCTGGACCCTTTGCGGACAGCTCTCAGCTCTCAGCAGTCATGCCCAAGCTAGCCTACCAGGTTTTCTTCGAGAACCGCACGGCAGAAGCCGTCGCTGAACTGAATAAGGATGTCAGGAAAAGCCTACGCGCGACTTTGCGCACAGTAAACAGTGCCCCTCCAGATAGCTTCCTCACAAGCACAAGTTCTTATCTCACTGCGTATGATAATGTGACGGAGGTAATATTCGGCCTCGTTCTAGGGTGAAGTGTACTAACCTTTGACTAGATTCCTTCAATCCCATTCTTCACCTCGGATGATGAAGATTATTTTGTCGAACGATTCAGCATGCAGAAATTTGACCATAGTACGGAACAGAATTACTTCGATACTGTACTAGGCTAATCAATACCCCACAGCTCTCATATTCTACACTCGCGGAGTACGTAGATATCTTCTCATAACGCAACCTTAACTGAATATGAGACGCTTAGAACCGCTATGGAGCATGGCAATCTACTCAAGCTCAAGGAAATTACACCATTCCCCAGCCCGTCTTATCTGTTTTACCTCTACATGTGAGTCATCTGTCCAAAGATACAAGCCCTTACTCATGCACGTCACCGCAGGATCCTGTCGCAGTCTGGGTGTTCGCTGCAAATTACTTGAAATCTGCGGCGTTCCTGCCACAACTGACGACCAAGGTGCGTGATATGACCTTTTCCCAAGGACTACGGTGACAATCGAATGCAGACGATGGAAGGCGCCCATTGGCCCCACCTCGAGTACCCACAAGTATTCAATGGCATTCTCAGAGCATGGTTGGAGACCTTGGAGCATTCGCTCACCCCAGCCCAGCGGGTCTTCTCGGACGAATTGTAATCTACGACCTATTCCATAAACTTATTCACAATTCAAGGACTCAGGAACGTAGGGTAGACACTCAAGGACAAGTGTATAATAGCAATAGCAAGCATGATGCATTATGTACATACATGGATGAGGGGGAGGTACATCACCCGATGAACATATCTAGACGTGTGGGAAGAGGAGTTACTGGAAACAGCATGGACAGCGTACATGGGTACAGTACAGCATAGGACAGTATGGGTTATATGGAGTGCATACATCGGGGTAGATCACAACATTCGAAAAGTCACGCGTCAGGAAGGCCATTACCGTTCTGCAAACCGACACCCAGAGTCTGCCGGAGCAGCATCTCAACGCGGTCCCGCTCATCACTGATGCGCCCCATCTCGTCCTCCCAGCGTGCGACGCGGTGGTCGTATATCGAGCGAAGGGCACCAAGGCTGCCGAGCGCAGTCTCAAGTGCACGCTTGAGGTCGCCTTCGCGGGATTCTGAGCTGCCGTCGGAACCATCGCCGGAAGAAGTCGAATTAAGGAGCCTCTCAACCAGCGTTGTGCCCTTGGCGCGGGATGCTCGTCGACGAGCAGCGATGCCCCGGAAAGAGTTTCGTATATTGTGCATGCTCGGAGATTGTGTCCCTATTTCACGACGAATGGAGCGTGATGTCAGCGCGTGCAGTTTTGTAGAATGCGAGGGTGCAGCGAGAAGGACCATCGTCGTATCCGTCTCGCAATCAAGCGCTTGGAACTACAACGGCAAATGTCAGGGTCCACCCATAGCAGTTGACAACGAGTCATCTCACCGCTTGCTGCAGAGCCTCCCACCGTGTATCCCACCTCCTCCGTCTCTTTTCGATGTTGTTGACGTAGTTGGGGTGATACTCCAAGTCTAACAAATCATCCTTGTCGTCCTCATCCTCATCCACCCACTCAGTGCCATCATCAAGCACCGTCCCATTCACCCAGTTACCCTCCTCAGCAACCTCGAAACGTTCCTCACCAGCGGTCTCCTCACCAGACGAGTACGGCTCTGGGCTCGTATCCCGCGGCTGAGTGCTATCCACACGAGGCGGCGGCTTGATCTTCCGCTTCGTACTCTGGACCCGCAGATCCGAGGATGCCTGACGCCGCTTGACTCTGCTAGTCGGGAACGGAAGGCTGACCGGTTGGTGGCTGGGGCTCGATTGGATACTCATCGTTGCAGTAGAATCAAACCGGGGCCGTACGCCTCCCCCGAACGCACGAGATGCTTGTAGGAACGTCCATGGGTTGTATCCAGGGCCGGGGAAAGGCGTCGACGATGGCGAGAATGTGGAGTCGGATAATGCTGCGTGGTTGTTCAGGGCGTACATCTGCATCTGGAGAGCGAGTTGCTCTTCGATCACTGAGGGATGGTTGGGGTCGTAGTTGGACGAAGGCGCGGTGTGTATGGGATAGCCAGAGTAGGTGTTGTTGCGCCGAACATGCGAGAATGGGTAGGGATAGGGCGAGCCTACTGGAGGTGCTGGGCTGGCTTGCATGCTTTGCATGCCAGATATCAATGGCGACGGAGCAGCAGTCTGGCTGTGAGGTGTGGGCGGTATAGGTGCGACTGGACGAGGAGCTTGGAAGTAATGCGATATATAGGCAGCTGCGGCATCATCGTGATTCTGATCATCTGAGTAGACTTGGTTTTGCAGCGGGTGTGGCCGTCCGTTGCTCTGATGTTGTTGTTGTTCTGCACCACGAGTGTCAGAAAACGTGCGGCTGTGCTGGTGCCGCAGATCATGCTCTGATACAGAGTCAACCTGCTCAGTCGTCAGCCTCACCGGAAGTGCAGGCGACTCACGGCGCTCCTCAGTAGGTCTGACGGGAGGCTTTTCAAAGACGGCAGTGTCGAAGCTTCGGAGGCCTAGTCTGTCTGTGCTGCCGTTGCGGTGATGCTTTGTGAGGCTTGAGAGGCGTTGATTTGCGGGCTGCGGGGCGTATTGCCTGGCCGAATATGGTTCGGGTAAGCTGGCAGTAGGTGAGCGCGGGGTGTATGACTCCAGTTCTCCGTCGTGGTCTCCGTTAGTGTCGACGGGGAATTCATGGTCGTTTTCGATGAGAGTATCTTCGTCCTCTTCATGATATTCATGCCCCTGAGTATAGTCGTCGTTCTTCGAGGTTGCAATATCGTCTTCTGGTTCTTCTTGGACAGGCAGTGACTTGTCGGGAGTTCGGGTCTTCATGGCCTGCAAGGGAGGAGTGTTGCTGGCAAGTTTGCTGACCGCAGGTGGTGTCACACGAGCGCTGTCGGCGGCATTGGCTTTCCGCACCGTGGGCGGCGGACTGGGAAGCCTAAGGGAGGAGCTTCCATTAGATTGATACGAGTCCCGCTTATAGGAGACGTAGTCCACGTCCACTGCAGTCACACTCTCACCGCCCGACGAGCCGGTAGGCGTGTGGTAAGGGGGAGAAGTGCGCTCAGGAGAGGGCACACGCTGCTGGGGGTGCCCCAAGGGTGAGTAGGACGGAGACCCAGTCTGACTGGACGGGAGAGGACGCTCGCGGGCACGAGCAGTATCGCTCGGCTGGGCTTCCTTCTCGCGTTCGACAACGCGCATGGAGCGGGAGCGCTGCAGGCCGCCGCTCCCTTGCCCGTCGGCATCCTTTGGACTGGATCGTTCGTTCGCACGGACGCGGTCACCGATGGGGTCTTTGAGAGGTGACGGCACCTCGCGTACATAAACGGCGCCGCTCGTTGCGCCACCGGCGTAGGCGACGCCAGACATTCCAGGCACGGGCGGCTGCTGACTCAGGGCCTGCGCATAGTCCGCTCGCTCAATCTCTGCCATGAGCTCTTCTGTCATATGCCAATTCTCCTCCATGGCATGGAAGTGTGTTAAGAACTGGGGAGGAGGGACCCTGTTAATAGGGCGGGGGGTAACCCATTTGCGGATTCATGAGGTGGGCGTGGATGTTGGGTTGACTGAGTGAGTGCTGGGGGAGAGGAGGGGGTTGATGCATGTTGGGCTGGCTGAGTGAATGTTGAGGAGGAGGTGGGGGTTGGTGCATGTTCGGCTGGTTGAGTGAGTGAATAGGAGCCGAGGGAGAATAGTGCCCCTGGATTGCTTCTTCTCGGAGATGAGAAGGCTGATTGAGTGGAGATGGGAGTTTAGTCACATTGGGTGCGACCTGCGTGAGGGCCGGTGGTGAAGAAGTACGTTTTGACTGCGGGGATATGTTTGCAGTGGTGGGGCTAGCTTGTTGTGCCTGGCGTTGATTCGCAGACTGAGCTGCCGCTCCGTAAATCTGCATGACGGAGGGCACGATAGGCAGGGATTGGGCCTTGATCGTCCTTTGTCTTGGAGATGGGGACATCTCACGAGGTGGTGTGTTCTGGGACGAGCCTGATATAAAGAGTCAGTTTTGGGCGTTTGAAGTGGTTATTGGATAAGAGAAGATCCGGTACGGTTGTAATAACAATGGAATGTGGTCAAGAAGCGTGAATATTGTACAAGGAGAAGAAAGACGTGAAATTAACGATGTGAAGGATGTATCAGCACGCACGAACGCCCGGGTGATGCTAATCATGATGGTGATGACGGATCCACACTTTGAGAAGGGGCTGCGATGGGAACAATAGGCACCAGAGCAATAAATAAACATTACAGACCTTGAACCCCGGGATACATTTGAACTTTTCTTTGTTTGTGTGGGGACTGTTGACTTGTCATGGGCTGTATCTGAGCTCGCTATGACTTGTTATGCTGGCTGTAGATGGGGGAAGAAAGCAAAGGTTAGATCTGAGAAGATAACGAGCTGAAGAGTGCGCAAGTCAAACGTACGCGCGTTTCCAACGTGGCTTGCTGCGTTGCAAGCAGACTGTAGGGGTGGGTAAGGGCCGTGATAGGAAGCGCTGCCTCGAGGCAAGCCTGGCAAGGAAACACGCCCGGTCCGGGTACAATCACATCATTTCATTCAACCTGTGCCTCCATTATGTACCTAGGCTAGCTGCAGACCAGAAGGCGCTATCAGCCCTAGCTAGCGGCTATCGTGATTTCCTACGTTCATACCAGTCAATTCAATCAGAAACATCATTATTGCACTCACGAGAAGTTTGACCCACAAGTCGGATTCCTGGCAGAGAATGGAAACATGGTCACATAATCGTCACGCGCATATGTCACATTACGGAAGGCGTCCAAGCTCATCGTCCCATCTGATGGCGTCCAGCTCAGCCAGTGCAAAGTAAGCTCTACCTTCATTTCCATGATCATTCTCATATTACTTCAGGTTTCTCCTGCTATACGAATCCCTTCCACCTGATGAACAGTATGCTCTCGTAGAGAGCTCGCTTGCACCGCTCCTCAATGTGGTTTCTAAAGAGAAATCAAACCGCACTCTGGCATCAGCAGCACGTATGCACAAGAAATATGTCAACATGCCGTCCTTGAACTTGAAAGCCAAAAAGATGGAGGTCACTTCACTCCTTGATGAGCTCGCCCGCGACAACAAACGTTCTTACGTGAAAGAACAGTCGCGCAAAGAAGAACTCCTTGCGGAAGTCATCGAGAGCGTCATCGACTGGCTCAATGATATCTGGAGAGTCGTATACGAGTACGGTACAAACTTTTCAAAGGCCCATGCTTGTCTCTTGTACGCGTCTCAAGCGGTCGAGCAGATCGGGAACGCGCGCGTCGGGTAAGGTATCCTGCAGTTCTCATCGGTCTGGCTTATATTTTGTTTCAGATGCAAGTGTTCTTTCATGAACATGTACATCTCTGTAAAGATCAGACGTGCCTCCGGCAAGGTCGTCAAGTCCTTCCATTTCACCGGCGCGCACAACCTCGAGCGTGTCATGCTTTGGATTTGGCGCGACCTTTTTATAGTCATACTTGCCGATGGCACTAAGCGTCAGAAGGCTACTATTCCAGATATGCTCGACGATATTCGCGCCGAATATGGCTGGAAGGCTCTCGAACGATTACTCTACGGTGGCCAAAAACGTAAGCTCCACTGACTTAATTAAACTGTCATGACCTTTACATCATGACACCAGCCGATGACGACGACGAAGATGATGACTATGACTACTATGATGATGTTGATTATGACGAAGACCACAGCGAAGACTACACTGACACTGATGCAAAATCCGATGGCACCGCTTGCAGCGATTCTAACTGTCCTTGTGGATTCCACGCGTCTCATTGGTCTAACAAATTCAACGACGTTCGCATCTCTTTGCGCAATCTCATCCGTACCTCCCTCGTCTCTCTCTTTGCCATCATGCCCAGTCCAATCCTCTTCGCAAGTATCGGCGACATATCTGAAGCGGATGGAATGGACGATGACGACCTCTGCGAAGAGCTCCTCCCCACCCTCATGCGTGTAGCCACCTACAGCTCCGAGAATTATGCCACAGCACTGCATATATGTGCACTGCATGCGCATACAGATAACCTTAATAGTCTACTCACCAGCCACGCCCACCTTCTGCGTCCCCGTGACACGCCCGCACACCAGCTAGCCATCATAGTCCTTGCCACACAACCATCCTACCAGCTAAATGCACTGCGCATCGTCGAGAAAGAACTGCTCGACACTGTGCACGCCATACGCGCCGCTGTACGGAGCGCATTTTGCCATATCGATCTTGAGGCCAATAAGACGGAGCTCGCCGAGATCGTAGCATTGCGTCTGGAGGCACTGGGGCGACGAGGGCGGATAGAACGCTGGGTCGGTGCTGTGGTGACGCCTTCAAGTGATACCGCCCATCCGATGGCGCTGGCGGCACTCATGATGGGGCTTCCTCTCCCCCCCGGGATGGAAGGGGCTATGGACGATTCCGATCCGCTCGGATACATTGACATGGATATACAAGATCCGGAACTGGATGACCTGCGGGAAGATTTCCGTCCAAACCTGAAGGCACGCCTCGATGGTTGGATAGAAGCGGGCCGAACAATCAAGGGAGGGGTTTCGTTGTTGTTGAAGGTGTATACTGTTATTTTGGAGATGATGCCGTTCATGGGTGTGCCGGATATAGTGGATGAGATGACGAGAGAGTAGGTTCCTCACCCGCTCACCTCTTTGATCGACTGACTGAACTGACGACAAAGACTCTCCGAAAGACCAAGTAAAGTCTTCCTCTGCGATGCACTTGATGCTCTTTGGGATTTCTGTAGGCAGCAGAGGCGCAAGTTCGCAAAACCTAAGAGCAAGTTGAAGCCGCCCTGCACCCCCAATACTTCGCAAGCATCAGGCCAATCGAGTGATTCTGGGGGAGTGACTTTCGTCACGATAAATAACCCGCAGCAGTCTTGTCCGGGAGGAGTAATGGACGATGTCGATTGAGTTTACTCCTTTTTTTGTTCTTACAGTGCGCATTCTTAGCTTACTACCATGTTATTTTCTGGCTTTATCAATTAGATCAACTAGTCCAATATCCTCGTCTTGAATAATAAACCATGATCTAGGGTTAGGGTTTGCAGCCGCAGCCTTGTTTCCATATTTGGGACTCACCTTGTCAGAAATGAACCTTGTATTCGGGATGAATGAATCGCCCGCGTGGAATTTGGCAAAGAATACAAAGACTGTGTGGGTTGACAAGCGCTACAACTCCTTTATGTAGGTGTACCCATGGCATCTGTTGTCTGCACCCACCAATATCAGCAGGAACATTCCCTCGAAAACACCAGTGCCTTTCCTCGATGATACATCTTCCCAGCAGTGATTTCCCAATATGACGCGTCTTGTCGCGGGTACCGGGACTATATAGGCGAGTCAACAAGTGCCTAGCACATCAACCACACAGTAACTGCTCGTACTTATAAGTCTCAGAGCCGCCTTCCTTTATTCTCTTTGTATAACAGAGCTTCAATTGGCAACGATACCTTGAGCTCTCCACCTCCCGTTCATTCATTCATTCTACCTATTCGTTCTTTCAACCATACTTGCAAGCCAAGATGATGTTTCTTTTCCGCTCGACGTTCATCACCGCCATCTCAGCGTTCGTCGTAGCTCTCTGCTTGTTTTCAATGTCTGGTATGTTCAGCCGCTGTGTTTCTTTGTGCTTGTGCTTACTCCAGAACCATAGCCTCTGCTGTACCACAATTTGGCCGTCCTATGCTGCATGCATTAGATGCCGTCACAACACTTTCTGGGTCTGAGGCGATTCCCACATCAACAGCTACCAATACGGGCACGGACCCGGATCCTGATCCTCAGGTCGTTGAAGCAACGTCATCTACATCTACATCTACATCTACATCTACATCTACATCTACATCTGTACGTGTTTATCATTTCGTGGCTGTGATGGTGATTCTGATGCTACATCTAATTTCAGGCGTCGAGTACAGCTGTGACTACACCAACTGCCAGCAGTACCAGTACAAACGGCGCGTCGAGCAGTTTGCGCGGTGGTATGGGCGTTATGCTAGGTGTTGCCGTGAGTGGGGTGTGGTTGGCGTTCTGAGCTGTGCAGTTGTTTGTTTAGATGTTGGCGTTTGAGCCGACGGTGACCCTAGTCTGATCTCCCTTGAGAAACATTATTTATCTCTGACTCATACACGCACAGTCGTGCTATCTCTCCATCGCTTTCGTTTCTGCTGTGTCGCTATCGTTATTTGGGTAAGTCTATTACCATAGACTTTCAGCATGTGTCATTCCATTGCTGGTATGTATGTACTAGTACTAGTATCCGTGTCTGTAGCCTTTACTTTATTTGGGACTTGCTGTATCCATCATTTCCTCTGTTACATACCCTTTCTCGTGCTGCAATACAATGATTAATTGTATCCGTGAGACTACAAGCACTCGGGCATGAAAACTCGACTTTTACACGTGTTTAAAAATTGATTAGACACCATTTGGATCCGCAATACAATATAACCACCTGGCGGAGTGCGACACCCAAAAAGAGGACAGGTAACCCTGCGATGGCAAGGCCCTCTGATAATTGAAATGGCATTGACGTTATTGGCGGTGCTTGGTCGTATTGATAATTTAAACATTTAAACAAACGACCTTAAGCTAGGTTGAGCTATATGATACAACGAGGAGGTCAACCGAGACACCATTGACAATGATGAAGCAGGGCGCCGTTAGGGTTACTATACCATCCACGAGCTGCACTCAGAAGGCGCAGATTGGTGTTGAAACGAAGTCAAGACTCTAAGGCCAGTGCAGAGTGCAATGAGATGCCGTGCATGAACATACCATGACAATTGAGTTTAGTATCAGCCTGAGGGCCACCATCTCCCCTGCCAGCGTGCTCGACTGAGCCGCCTTGCACCATTATTCTCAATGGCGACCATATTGGCCATCACTCTCGAGACTCGGTGATTGGCTGAAGTGACAATGCCACTCCAACAACGACATATCTGCAACTCGTCAGACTGCGATTGTAGAAATCAGTTCTAGTCTCAGCAGTGGACTTCACATCAGATGTTATCGAGTCAAAGTCCTGGTGGTTCGGGAGTGCGTCATATGCAAGAAAGATCGCCTTGCACGCCGTTACTCAAACTACTACATGGCAACACCTACTTTGACCGCCCAGACAATATTTCTCCAGTACTCGTCTATGCGCTTTCGTGTACAAACTGAAGTGGAGGAACAATTAGCCACAGAGTAGCTATTCGTTCAAGGAATTACTGACCGGAATGCGAGATCCAAGGGATCAGAATATCCCACAAGCGTGACTTGAAGTGTACATCAGAGCGCATGCCGACATACTCGAACCAAGAAGGGTAAAATCCAGATCCTTCCCAATCCACCATATACACCTTGCCGTCGCGCGCCAACATAATGTTCCTAGGACACAAGTCCTGGTGCGTGAAGACTAGTGGCCATGAGTTATCGAAACGAGGAGCATCAGGGGGCGCGTGTTTCATCCGCTGAGACACATCCAACTTGTGGTTGAACCATGCTGTCATCTCGTCATAAGAAGTGAATGGACCTGCGCCGTAGTCGGTGAAGAGCAGTCCCGTGCATGCGGCCCCATCAAGGGTACCTGGAACAGACCTGCGCAGACGGCGAAGCTGTCCAACGTAACCACGCAGGGTCCAAGCAATTTGAAGCTTTGAGAGAAGAGAAAGACGATGCCAGCAGCTGGCTAGTGTCTCGCCGTCGACATACTCCATGATTATGTAGGTGTTGGAGGAGGAGTTCACAACGACTTGTCGCACCTGAGGAACAGGAATAGTCGTCATGCCCCGAAGCATACTCAGGTTGATCGCCTCCGTGATGGCTTCATGAGCATCCAAGTGCACTTTGGCAATAGTGTCGGGGGCAATTCTGTGCACACGGATCCACTGTATCTTCTTAGACGACATCTGTCTTATCCTGCTCCTTGATTGCTTCACCATTGGGGGAATTTCTGCAGGAAGAAACCGAGGCGACTGCATCTCAATGGTAGAGGCATGCATGGAATAGCACTACAAGCCTGATCAGATGACTAACTCAAAATAACCAGTTCACACAGAAACAAATACCTGCGGTTTGGGTCCATCAATGTCGAAGGGAGAGGGCAACAAAGTATCACTGGTATCGAAAATCCAGCAGAACCATTCGGGGAAGGAAAACAGACGTGGGGGAGGATGCGGGCCGCGCAGTGGGGGATTGAAATGTGGGAATAAAGCAGCAGGCTTCGTGGTTCGTGGAACTGGTTGAAATTTAGATATCCACAGGCAGGACATCACGCTTCACGGAGATTCAACATTGCAACGGTCAACTTGCAAGAGGGCATCATCTCGTCTGGATTCCGGGAGTTGTAAGCCCGGGGATCACGTGCTCCCAGACCACACTAGTTGTTGCCAAATATGACTGGAAGGCTCTTGTCCTTGTGGATTCCACGCGTCCCATTGGTCTAACAAATTCAACGACGTTCGTATCTCTTTGCACGATCTCATCCGTACCTCCCTCATCTCTCTCTTTGCCATGCCCAGTCCAATCCTCTTCGCCAGTATCGGCGACATCCGAAACGGATGGAATGGACGATGACGACCTCTGTGAAGAGCTCCTCCCACCCTCATGCGTGTAGCCACCTACAGCTCCGAGAATTATGCCACAGCACTGCATATATGTGCACTGCACGCTCATACAGATAACCTCAATAGTCTACTCACCAGCTGCGTCCCCGTGACATGCCCGCACACCAACCAGTCATCATAGTCCTTGCCACACAACTATCCTACCTGCTAAATGCACTGCGCGTCGTCGAGAAAGAACTGCTCGACACTGTGCACGCCATACACGCCGCTGTACGTTCTTTGTACCTGCGCTTAACCCACCACCATAGCCTCTGCTGCACCACAATTTGGCTCTCCTGTGCGATATATATTGTTGGATGCCGTCACAACACTTTCTAGGCCCACTGAGGCGGTTCCCACATCAACAGCTACCAATACAGGCACAGACCCGGATCCTGATCTTCAGGTCGTTGCAGCAACTTCATCTACATTTACATCTACATCTGCACGTGTTTATCATTTCGTGGCTGCGACGGTGATTCTAATGCTACATCTAATTTCAGGCGTCGAGTACAGCTGTGACTGCACCAACTGCCAGCAGTACCAGTACAAACGGCGCATCGAGCAGTTTGCGTGGTGGTATGGGCGTTATGCTCGGTGTTGCCGTGATTGGCGTTCTAAGCTGTGCAGTTGCTGGTTTAGATGTTTGCGTTTGAGCCAACGGTGACCCTAGTCTGATCTCCTACGAGAAACATTATTTATCTGACTCATATACGCATAGTCGTGCTACCTCTCCATTGCTTTCGTTTCTGCTGTGTCGCTATCATTATTTGGGTAAGTCTATTACCATAGACTTTCAGCATGTGTCATTTCATTGCTGGTATGTATGTACTAGTTAGTATCCGTGTCTGTAGCCTTTACTTTATTTGGGACTTGCTGTATCCATTATTTCCTCTGTTACATACCCTTCCTCGTGCTGCAATACAATGATTAATTGTATCCGTGAGACTGCAAGCACTCGGGCATGAAAACTCGACTTTTACACGTGTTGAAAAATGATTAGACACCATTTGGATCCGATGGGTAGACTGTATACTATTCTTGATTCGGTGTCCATTTCCTTTAAACAAGCAATCGCACGTAGCTAACATCATCGTGTGTTGACAACGTTTCGAGGGAGTCGGTAATTGAAAGCTGATGTTGTTTGCGTCCGTGGGGTAACTCTACGTAGGAATTCAGAATACACTATGGAACTAATCAACGGCTGTACCGTGGAACAACTGCATCGTAGCGCTGTGGGCGGCTAATCCCCGTCTCGATTGTGCACGATGCGTGTCAGCAGGAAATATTGAGCTACTCGAGATATTCTTTGACTAACCCCGCTGGCCCTTCATAAGTGTTTTGAAAGAGGTAGTTGCTTTGCTACACGGCTCAACCTATGACCTTTGTCCTGTATAACGTGCGCCCGAAAAAGAAAGATAAATCCACAAACTTTTCGACGAAGATGTGCTGTCGCAAAGTTTGCGGAAGACATAGAATATGATGATACGCTCATCGTTCGAAAACTGACGATCTGCTCAAAGGTTCAGAAAGATGAGAATGCGAGACTCAGTGGCCTACCTCCACTGATTGCATCAAGATGTCTGTCCTCACTCTCGGCCGTTGTCCAGGCCGCAGAAAAATCTTAGCCTGAAGCGTACAAGTATAGGTCGACCGCCCTAAGATAAGGGTGTACAGCCATAAACGATCATCTCCAGGGCTCGAACCATGAACTGGTGCGATAATGATGCCTAGTATTTACATCGCCGAGTGACAGTGCGTCTGTAGAAATTTACGTCTCGATCATAACAATACATCAAGAAAGAGAATATCAAAATCAACGAGACAGAGAGCTCCTTGCACGTATACGTTCACCAGCGTAATATATCCAGATGGGGAACGGTATACCGATGACAATGGAAAGACCTGCAAGAAGGGTGTTGCCTCCCCCATAACCGAGTGCGGCGAACATTTGTTGTCCAAAGAGAGGGAATGCGAATGCGAGCAACGAACGGAGCGTCTGATGATGCGTTCAGTGAACGCTGACGATATTTAGGGTGGGGAAACTCACAGAAGCAGCTGCGCTTGCGCTTGCAGCATAGGTAAATGTATCAACGAGGTATAGTTGAATTGGGAGGCTTCAAAGAGGTTAGCCGCGAACGGTGCTATGGTATAGGACACACTCACAAAGTTGTCATTAATCCGAATGAAAAGATAGTGGTACCGATGATAGGCATCATGAAGTGGAGCTCGGCTTGAGCAGACCAGCCATACCAACTAACGCACGTCAGATTGGGAGTAGCAAAAATAACGCTTATGGATATCTCACAGTAGTCCCACCGGGGCGAATAATGAACCGAATATCAGAGCCGGCACGCGCATCTCTGGCTTACCCTTTCCTCCATTTTTTGCGGCGAGCTACATAAGAGATGGGCTTCAGCTAATGCGGCCGAAGTAGAAGGCAGTCTTGACGAACACGTATGTATATCTTGTCGGAAATTTTGGCACCGAAAATGGTGGCAGATATGAATCCAACGCCAAGTCCAAGGTATGTCAGACCTCCCATTCCGATGCTGAAGTGGTATACTTCCGCAAAGAGGTCTGAACGCAAGTTTGTCAAATTCGTTCCCATAATACTGGGGAAATATGATCTTACTGGGGAACGTAGCAAACATCAAGTAGTAGATACCTGACAGATGATTTCAGTCCACATCTCTTTGTAGGGTGCCAAGTACTGACCATAAATCCTGAAATAGATGACATCAGTTAGCCGCGTAATATTAAATGAAACTTACAGAGCCATGTATAGGCTCAGGATGAAGCATATAAAACTCCGAGTCAAAAGGATAACGGGTCGTTTGAGATTGATCCATAAGTAAGCCCATTTATTCATGTGGTGTGCGGCGAAGACAGGATGTCCTTCGGCTACCTTTTCGAGATCCGGAGATAATTTGTGACGACGAAGGCGAATAACTGGTGCATAGGATTCTCTCATGAGAGGGATTCCAAGCACTGCGGCGACACCACAGATCGCTACGACGATATAGAAATCATATTGTACGCCAACCGACTCTGCGATGAAGCCTCCCATGACGGGCCCGACAACGGGACCTTGAGAGAGATAAGTGTGAACTTGAGTCAAGGTGGTAGATTGTGAAACGCACCTATCAAGGGTCCGATATAGTATAGTGCCATAGCGGAGGCACGATCGTGTTCGGAGAAGAGGTCGCTAACGACACCCCCGCCGCATGCTATGGGCGCGCTCCCCGCAAAACCAGCTTTGCAGAGAGTAAGCGAATTTGTGACAGCAGTAATAATTCCATGACGTACCTAGAAACCGAAAGACGATGAAAGATGCAGTGTTGGGTGAAAAAGCACAGCCGAGATTAAACGCGAGGAAGAAGAGGTTCGCTATGTGGAGAACCTTGAACTGGTTCAAGCAGATAGTTCCACTGGTCTTAATGAAGAGGACGACGCACCCACACACGACCATAGACTTCGGACAACGGTGCGGTAAATAGAGGACCGATGGCGAATGACAGAAGGAAAATGCTAAGAGTCAACGCTGTGACCGTTGGATTGGTTATCCCATATTTTATGGCCACGTCCGGTAAACTAGGTGCCATGATAGAACTTGCTAACGGAGCTACAAACGTGTAGAGCGCAAGCTGATATGAAACCGAAATTAGGCTTCATAATTAAATATCCGATTATGACGGAAAAACTGACGATTGCAGTGGTTGTCCATTTTTTTGCTGAAGGCCAATTCATGGGGTTGACTGGGTCATGTTGCCATTCGTCATCTAACTGTTGAAGGCTGTCCAGAATTTTGTCCTCCAAGATGTCGTCTGGGATCGTGGAGGCGCCATGGAGCTGGGGAAGATGATCATGATGGTCCTCCGCATCATTCTGATTTGGTACGTGAGTATGGGGGCTCTCAACACGAACCGTTCCTGAAGGAGAGGTCGACATTGACCAGTGCTGTAGGCAAGAAAACCTTGGACGCAGTGAAGATAAGACATGCCCGGGGACCGACTGTTGATTATATAGATTAGAAGGTGGTGACTGAGCAGGTATTACACTAGTACTGTACCGTGACAATTATACCTTGACAGGTGCGGTAGTCGGACCAGAACTTGAAGATAAGCCTCGTTTGATTGGCTGGTCAATTCGATAACAACCGAGGCTGTCATAGTGAAAGCCGTCCTGGCGCCAAATCTTGGCAGGTGGGGCGCATACGTAGTAGTTAGCTATTTGCGAATTGTCATGATGGGCTTACAATCACCGCTTCATCCGGCTACCCCCACCTCGTCGACCTCTCGCTTGCCACCAGCAGGTGCGCCATACTATTTGTCTCTCCTAGGCTTTATAGACGAAGCTTGGGAGTTAGTCGTTCCTCACAAGTTCCCCCGTACTTACGCTCGGGGAGTGCCAGTAGTTTGAAGCTCCGCCCCGCATCATCTTTGACATTTGCCATCAGTCCTAATTATAGTTCCGAACCTAATATTCTACTTCTAGGCCCTAGACTCCCCAAAATTCTAGAGACGTCCTATAGTGGGCGCAGAGAGGCCTGTGATCTGGTCACGGGAGACGACTTTTTTTTGCTTTCTTCCCGTCGTATCGCTCAGCAAGAACTCGTTGCCATGACGCATGAGCAGTAACTGCATACTTTCTGTGCCAGTGACACATGCACAACATCGTGACTCCTTAATTCTGCTCTAGTCCAGGCCAAAACGTGCACCTCCACTTCCCTCTCCATCCCGCTCAACGCGAGTCCAGACTTGTCAGCATCCCAGCACAACGAGAAAAATGCTCCTCTTGGAGGTGGTGCTCCGATAATCCGAATACCAAGCCCTATAACAGTTCGCCTGTGGCTGCCTGTGTGTTCTGGCTTCTGCATCCAGATCTGTAGCCGCCTCTCCCACCCTGCACTAAAACCTGTGTCTATGAAGTACCAACGTTTCAACATCCGAGTCGGGTTTAGTGAGTCATTGTACAACTTATCTGTTCCAGTCTTTCTGTGAACACCAGAGGAATCAACTGTCGTGCGTCAGATCAGTGCATCGAGACTCCATGCGATGACAGTGGATGACGAGTCGTCCTATATCGACGCATGGCGTCTCGAGCTGATGCTAACGGTCTCGACGACAACCAGAAACATTAGGAAAGGAGAGGTGCTCACCTTTCCCCAGAACCTGGGTCGCGATATTCCTTTCTCCTCTTGTCCAGGTGTTTTTTTTTTTGTTGGCAATGTGTTACTTTTGTTTTGTTAAACCGGGGTGGGCTTACTCGCGCTGACGACTCGGCTCTTTGAGCCTATTGGCGCCGAGGAATCAGACTTATTTGTGACGACGCCACCCCGGACCTGGCGGGCACTGAGGGGCGAAAGGGATGGAATGTTAGCAACACCTGCGACCTCAACCCAACCGGGAGACTGAGCTACCCGGCGGGTGTCCTCGGCTTCAAGAGCAGGGCCCACATTCCACGTCCCGAGCCATCCACTAGGTCCCGACCATGGACGTCAGCGACCACTGATACCCTAAAGATGGTGCGATGTTAGCGGCAGGCCAGGAGATAAAAGTGGAACGTACCCTCTCATCTCGCGCCCGAACTTACGAAGCAGCGAGAGTGTTGAGTTGACGTGGGCCGGGGTGCCTAAGCCACGGTGCGGGCCAGTGCAACCGACCAGGGAGATGCTGAGGAGGTGAGCAGGGCGGAGAGGTATCAGACTCCTGAGAGCCCCTGCGAATGTGGCCAGCAGACGCAGCTTGACGAGGGTCAGGAGGACCCAGGTCCTATCCACTGCGCCGTCCACGCCGCGAGCGACGCCCGTGAAGGTCAGCAGCTGAATTGTATTGTTCCATCAATTGTCATCATGTTGCTAGTTTGTGGCGTCTTCAAATCGTGAACCTTGGTGCACGCTGGAGTTTCCATTAATTTCTGGGCGTGGTCGATGTCGGTTAGCAGGCAGGTAGGAACGCAGCGAGAAAAGAACATACCTGTGGCTTCCAGTGGAAGCTCGCTGTCAGAGCTGAGCAAAACCAGGAGAACGTCAGTATTCTGTCCTATAGGGATACCACAAACAAGAAACATACCATGTGGCGTCGAGCCGTGCTGGTGGCGCAAAGATGAGTGTGTCAGTAGGATGCCATGTACTCCGAGGCCGAGTCGCACGCCACATACCTTGCTCGAACATCCGGCATAATGTGGTCGCGAAAAATTAGGATTGTGAAGATGGTAGAGAAAAAAGAATGGACGGAGGGCTGAAGCAGGACTGAGAATTGTTTTTATAGTAGGACAGTGTGACGGCTCCGCGGCTGACATTATTTGGTTGTCGGCACATGAATAAAGAGATGAATTGCCACATATGGAGTGGTTGCGGGGGTAGGTAGGAGATGTCATACCGTGTCACTTGGTGTCAACTGGAAAGCCATCATAGACTTCATGGCTTTGAGATAGATTGATGTTTTCGAGACCACATTCGCATCCACCGGCCGGGAAGCGCACATCCTGAGCTAATTCTTCTTATCCTTGGTGTGGCGTTGCAAGGAAGGATCTAGGCATAACTTATTCACACAGACTTCATAACTCCATATGTCGTATCGATGGCCCTTGGATATGCACGCAATTGGATGGATTTGAAATTGATTGACGCGTCCAATTGCAAGACGCGCCGGTCACATGATGTAAACCTTCTGTTCCTAACAGTGCCAAACATGCACATGGACTTCCGTCCAGACCAACTTAAAAGTCTACCGTATAAGAGCCGATTCCCGAGAAGACATCCGACCCCAATTCGACTTGTGGTTCTATGAGTTCCCGTGCCAGTAACAAGGTGAGCAGGTCCTCGGCAAGGGGGCAGTCTGGCGACACAGGATTTTCTACTGCTGCTTGTCAGTGTTCATTGTCACATTATGAACGTTGTTCAAGTTGTCAGGTCTTCTCTACAGTTGAATAATGCTCATTCATATTGTTATGGATAACATTGTCGACGATACCCAATGATAGATGTTGGTGCCACCATATCGTGGCAAAGCAGCACAGATTCGTCCCCAAGATATCCTTCCGTAGAGAACACAACCCCCTCCTTTGCAAGCATTTCCATCCTACTATTACACCACACCCCAACATTCTTTTGTCCTCCTCTTGCATTTGCACCCGTGCCCCTACTCTCCGAAAAATATACCGATGTACAGGTCTGATGCGAAAATGCAGTGGCAAGACACAAACAGTGCGAAGAGGTTAGTTCGTATCTATCTAGGGCGTGTCCCTAAAGCCCATCAGGTACTGCATAATCTGGAAGGAGGCCTGAAATCATCGATCTTTGCATTAGATCACGTCTGCATGATAACATTCTCGACTTACCACTGGCGCAAACTGCGGAACCCTACATAAGACATTAGAAATGAGACGCTGCATAGTGCGGAGAACTCACATGTGTCCGCTCAGGACTACTTCGTAATAGGTCAGTTTTCGCTCAGAGTGCATCGTCCCAAAGGCACCCACGCCATCGACAATGAAGCTGTCTTTGGCGATAGGCGTCTGGAATCCT
This sequence comes from Suillus clintonianus, assembly GCF_016758775.1. Lineage (NCBI taxonomy): Eukaryota > Fungi > Basidiomycota > Agaricomycetes > Boletales > Suillaceae > Suillus > Suillus clintonianus. The sequence goes on from NW_024539303.1 coordinate 37,283, forward strand.
TGCAAACCACCCCCTTGAAAATAATATGAGTGACTGGTAGCGTACATGAAACATTATTAGTCACGCACAGGTCATGCTACAAAACATTCCTATCAATCGAACGGATAACTGTCGCGGGTCAAGAACGCACTTACTTTTGAATGGCAATTCTTGCTCTAAGTCATCGAACCACGCATCAGGATATACGAAAAGGAAGGCTACAAACGAAGTCATACCCGTCAGCAATGAGAATAAAGTCCGCAAGACCGTGCACGATGACGCTCCGCTGGCTCTTCTCGATAACACTCGGCAACACGGTGAAGGCAGGGGGTAAGCTGCTGTCTCCGTTCGGGAATACATTGATATTGGTGCAATCCATCCAATCGGTGTTGACGGGCGCGTGGATAGCTATCTTCACATCCGTTTGATTAAAGTAGATGGGAGACTGCGTCTGTGCGAATGAACCTCTAGATCCGCATCAGCTGAGCTGCATTGAGTCAATGATTGAATGACGTACGGGAAACCTAGGACATCCCATAGAATCGGATACTTGTGTGAAGAATAAGTTAGCATAGTACTGGTCGAATTCTGTTCGACTCACAGTGTCCCAGATACGATAGATATTGAAGGCGGGGTTGATAATCAACGCGGCATCGAAAATGTCTTGCCAGACATCACAGCCGTCGACAGGGTTGATAGACCCTCCTGGCAGAGGAAAAAGGCCTGTTGGAGGGTATGTCACGTACTTATCCATGTAGCCAGTGTAATTGCACTTCGCGGCCTTCTTCTCAAGATATTTTGTGAACGTTTGACTGGATCCTATCGGTGAGTAGCTTGCAAACTAGGTTCGAGTGAAATGAACAAACTTAAAAGAGAAGAGACCAGCGTATTTGTTCACGAAGTCCACTGCAGGGATCTCCTGTTGCACCACCAGCCACGAGATTAAAGCTGATCTCCATGTGTAAGTCCTCGAGAGTAAAGCAAGTCAAAATGTTACTTACGATCATTGATCCATATCCCTTGCAACGAGAGGTCCAATAGAGTGGGGTTCTCGTAGATATAGTTCGCGATATCTTTGTTGGCCTTTCAGATATGACCAAAGAAAAGTACTGTCCAACTAACAAGGGACGTATACTCCAGCATACTGGATACAATGAGCACGACGTTTGAACAGACTGTCTGAGAGAGACAAACTTACACTTTCACCCGATAAATAGAACTTCTTGCCTTGTAGTTCTGAAAAGACCTCAAGGAACTGCTGCAGAAAACCGACGAGTTGAGCAGCAACATCGTCCTCGTTTTGTGCGTTCGGAACGCCTTGAGAAAACCCTGTGCCAACCGGTTGCTCCACCCAAAGGACGGAAGAGAGGTTGGTCCAACTGTGTTCATTCACGGTTGGTCTGGCTTGACCCAAAGACCAACTGAAAGGCTTCAAGCTGCTCAGTTACACCAGTATTTACGTAAAGAAAGAGGCTTACTCCATTCTCTTCTAGCAAACCTCTGAGGGAGGAGCAGCCAGGGCCACCGTTTGTCCTTTAGGTAGAACGCGTCAGGTCAGCAACCAACATCACGTCGCTTCTGATGACGCACCAAAAAATCAAATCATCAAGACTTCCTTCGGGGCCGGGAGGGAAAAACCAGAAAAAAAGCTGTCGGTCCCGATGTCAGCAGAAGCCATGCATAAACCACTCATATACACACCTGACGCGTCTCGTTAGGGCTGTTGCTGATGGGTAGAAGACCTGCCCAGCTAGGACCAACGTCGAAGTCAACGAGAGGGATTGATGTGCCATCGACGTAAAATTCTGGACGAACATGGATCAGACCGAGGTGTTAACTTATAGCACTTCATTAACCTGAGGCCTTTGGGTTCGTGAATGTGATATTCTGAACACCACCGCGCTTTAAATTCTGAGGACCGCTAGTCTGCCAACGCTTTGCCGCCTCGAGTTGGCGTTCACTAATCTCATGCTTTGTCATCCTACGAGCGCTGGCGGCGACCACTGCGAGTAGAACCACAAACACGGTGGGAGGACGCATCACTGTAGAGCAAGCTTGAATCTGAATCTGTGAAGGGAAAACAACGAATCGTCTGGTGTTTTCGGTACATGGGGTTTTTATTTAGAATGGGCATCGCTGTGATGGCGGACGCGAACAATCAGATGGACCACATGCATGCGATGGGGATCACCATGGCAGGAAACGTACAGCATCACGAGTTCTTTTGGTGCGCAGCCCAGAATTTATCCGACCTTGGGGTCCATGGGGGAGCCCCGTGTTTCAATTGTGAAATGAAAGATGATTTGTAAGACCATCGAAGATATCGGAAATTAGAGTGATGGGCCACTAGCAGGTAATAGGCTAGAAGGCGGCTCCGGCTATCATCGAGGAACCGTAAGTGAGTAATGTGTACCTGACCCCAAGCGCAGCATCTTCGCGCGCCACAATGGCCCGTAGCCTTACTATGTTACGTGTCCCTTGTTCTGCTATACTTATACATAACAGAATCTCAATCTCCAGAGGGTCCACATAGCGCTTCTCTCTGCGAAAGCGCCCTCAGTGACAGTGCAGCAACACACGACCTCTTAGCTACAGCCACGGTCCCATCCTCATGTCCAGACGGCGAAACAACAACCTGCTCAACAAGAAGACTATAGTTTTGGGACAATTTTTGCCTCGCACTCGGTTGAATCTCACACCGCACTCTTCCCGCTGTCTCCAATGTGCAGCCTACTACCTCGTACTTTACGAAGTCTGTTTCGTCTCAGAGTCCAGTTCGAGACTATAGTTAGGGTAAGTAGAGGGATAGGGACGCGTGAGTTATCTCATCGACTTCATCTGTCGTCACGTGTGCCAGTCCATGTCGACTCCACATTAAAAGGCACTGCAGCATTCCCAACATACAAGTACCACTGATTAGTAATTTATAATAGGAATCGTGTTCAATGACCAAATGCTCATACTTGGTCCGCTCCTTGGAACAGTGGTGCCACGCGCACCTCCAATTCCTCCCGTATGACTTGATCATATCGAAGAAAAAAAAAATCACATCTAATAAGGAAACCCATAAAATCAATGAGTAAAAGAGCTCCTTGCACGTATACGTTCACCAGCGTAATATATCCAGATGGGGAAGGGTATACCAATGACGATCGCAAGACCTGCAAGAAGGGAGTTGCCTCCCCCATAACCGAGTGCGTTGAACATTTGTTGTCCAAAGAGAGGGAATGCGAACGCGAGCAGTGAGCGGAACGTCTAGTGATGCGTTCAGTGAACGCTAACCAGATTTAGGTTAGTGAAAACCCACAGAAGCGGCTGCGGTCGCGCTTGCAGCATAGGTAAATGTATCTACGAGGTATAGTTGAATTGGGAGACTTCAAAAAGGTTAGCCGTGAACGGTGCTATGATACGAAGCACACCCACAAGGTCGTCATCAGTCCAAACCCAAAGATGGCGGTTCCGGTGATTGGCATCATGAAGTGGAGCTCGGCTTGAGCAGACCAGCCATACCAACTGACATAGGTCAAATTAGGAACAGCAAAGAAAAAAGGGTCCATCTCACAGTAATCCCACTGGGGTGAACAACGAGCCGAATATCAGAGCTGGCACGCGCATCTCTGGCTTACCCTTTCCTCCATTTTTTGCAGCAAGCTACATATGAGATATGATTCAGCTAATGTGGCGAGAGTAGTAGGCAGTCCTGACATACGTGCGTGTAAATCTTGCCCGAAAGTTTGACGCCGAAAATGGTGGCGGATATGAATCCAAAGCCAAGTCCAATGTATGTCAGACCCGATATTCCGGTGCTGAAGTGGTACACTTCCGAAAAGAGATCTGGTGCAAGTTTTTAGTAATCGTTCCCGTAGTACTGGGTGAACATGATCTTACTGGGGAATGTAGCAAACATCAAGTAGTAGATACCTGATAGTCGATTTCAGTCCACATCCAGCATAACTCGGTGTAGGGCGATAAGTACAGACCATAAATCCTAAATATATGACATCAGTTAGCCACGTGATGTTAAATGAAACTTACAGAGCCATGTATAAGCTTAGGATGAAACATATAAAACTCCGGGTCAAAAGGATAACGGGTCGTTTGAGATTGATCCATAAGTAAGCCCATTTATTCATGTGGTGTGCGGCGAAAGCAGGATGTCCTTCGGCCACCTTTTCGAGATCCGGAGACAATTTGTCACGACGAAGGCGGATAACTGGTGCATAGGATTCTCTCATGAGAGGGATTCCAAGCACTGCAGCGACACCACAGATCGCGACGACAACATAGAAATCGTATTGTATGCCGACCGACTCTGCCATGAAACCTCCCATAACAGGGCCGACGGCGGGACCTTCTCAGATCTGAGCCTGAACTTGTGGCAAGATGCAGAGTGTGAAACGCACCTATCAATGGTCCTATATTGTATAGTGCCATAGCTGAAGCACGTTCACGTTCAGAGAAGAGGTCGCTGATGACACCTCCACCGCATGCTATGGGCGCGCTCCCCGCAAAACCAGCTTGTCATAGAGTAAGCAAAGATGTGAATCCAGCGATTCCATGACATACCTAGCAACCGAAAGACGATGAAAGATGCAGTGTTGGGTGAAAAAGCACAGCCGAGATTAAACGCGAGGAAGAAGAGGTTCGCTATGTGGAGCACCTTGAACTGGTTCAGGCAGACGATTCCAAGGGTCTCAAGGCAGAAGACGACGCACCCACACACGACCGTATACTTCAGACAACGGTGCGGCAAATAAGGGGCCGATGGCGAATGACAGAAGGAAGATGCTGAGAGTCAACGCTGTGACCGTTGGGTTAGTTATGCCATATTTTATGGCCAGGTCAGGCAAACCAGGCGCCATGATAGAACTAGCTAACGGAGTAACAAAAGTGTAGAGCGCAACCTGATAGGAAACGAAAATTAAACCTCATGATTAGATATCGCGAGGGACGGACTGACGATTGCAGTGGTTGTCCATTTTTTGGCCGGAGGCCAATTCCTGGGGTTGATTGGGTCACATTGCCATTCATCTTCTGGTGGCTGTTCAAGTTTGTCCAAATTTTTTTCCTCGAGGTTATCATCTGGGGTGGCAGACACGCCGTGGAGCTGGGGAAGATGAAGGTCGTTCGTATCATCACGGTCTGGTACGTGAGCATGGGAGGTCTCGACAAGACCTATTCCTGGAGGAGAGCTCGACATTGACCAGCGCTGCAGTAGGCAGAAAAAACTCGGACGATGGGAGGATAAGCCATGCCCGGAGATCGGTTGTTAAATAGTAGACGTGACTGACCAGGTATTACACTGTATTACAGCATTGTACAATTGTGCTTTGACAGGCGCCGTTCTGATTGGTTGGACTCAGCACCCACTTGTCACCCCAAAAGTCGCGATCCGAGTTCAGAGGGGTGTTGCCATGTAGGCTGTCATCATCGTGACAATGAACGTAAAAACTGGAGGTTAGTAACGGCAAGTCTGGTGCTAAGGAGGCAAGCAGATTTCACTAGTAGTACAGTACTGCCATAGTTAGCCGCTACTGTTTGCAATGATGTGCTTACCATTGCGCTTCCCAGTCGCACTAGTACCATCGCCTTTCTCGCTTGCCAACAATAGGCACACCTGCTTCTCACAGTGTTGCGCGCGGGAAGGTGTACTTACTGCAGCCGCTACGCTCCGGGCTGTGCCGGCAGCTTCAAACTCCGCAGCTCTCTTGGTCAAGATAGAGTTAACATGTGGAGACCACTGCCAGACCTTGCAGTCTTGCATCCAGGTCCCAGACCGGCCAAAAATTTAGAGATGTTCTCCAGGAAGCGAGGTTTTTTGATGCTCTGAGCTGTCGAGAAGGTAGGAGAGTTTTTTTGTTCGAATGCTAGGCCACGGAAGGACTCGTCGGAATGGGCTGCTCGATCATGGAGATGAACCTTTGGTAACCGATCCGCTTACTGTTCATGCGCATCCACTAACTTTCTGTAGACCTGTCCTTTAGGCCCCTTGTGCCCACACTTGCGAACACGACGACGGCGCGCTACTTGATATGAGTAGCGCCAACCCCTGTGCTGTTGATCTATCTAAAATACGCAAATCAAATTTCAATCGAGTGTGGTCATACTCCCTTTATCGAGGGCTCGAGCAACTGGCCCGGGAGAAGAATACCAGCTCGCCGCGTGCACAGGAATGCCTCATCCCACTCGTCCGGGCCAAAACCATGCACTTACACTGCCAGTACCATCCCGCCCAACTCAGCGTCTCGGAACAACGAATACGATGCTCTTCGAGGAGGCAGAGTTGAGGGAACATCTTGCGTGAGTGCTCCCGCTAATCATACTAAGCCCGACATGTGTTCTTCATCCAGATCCGCAGTCGCCTCTCCCGCCCGTCCCGCAATAAACCTGCGCCCGTGGTGTTTGAACTTCCAAGTCGGGTTTAGTGAAAACGGGGACAAGTTAAACTAGCGATAAGTCACTTTCGATTGGTTGTCACAATGATCCCTAGTTTCAGGAGCTGCGTAAACCCTTCAGAGGAAAAAAACCGTCGAACGTCAAATCAGCTCATCGAGACTCCATGCGATGACAGTGAATGACGAGCTTATTCAATGGCATCGAATGGCGTCTCGAGCTGATGCTAACAGTCTCGACGACAACCAAAAACATCAGTAAAGGGAAGTACTCACCTTTCCCCATGACCTGGGTAGCGATAATTCTCTCTCCTCTTGTCCAGATTGTGTCTTGAGTCGGCAAGTGGCCATCTTTTTGTATTCAACCGGGGTGGGCTTACTCGCGCTGACGACATCAGCTCTTGACGCCGAGGAAGCAGACTTATTTGTGACGACGCCACTCCGGACCTGGCGGGCACTGAGGGGCGAAAGGGATGGAATGTTAGCAACACCTGCAACCTCGACCCAACCGGGAGACTGAGCTACCCGGCGGGTGTCCTCGGCTTCAAGAGCAGGGCCCACATTCCACGTCCCAAGCCATCCACTAGGTCCCGACCGTGGATGACAGCGACCACCGATGCCCTGGAGATGGCGTGATGTCAGGTGCGGGCCAGAAGATAAAAGTGGAACGTACCCTCTCATCTCGCGCCCGGGCTTACGAAGCAGCGAGAGTGTTGAGTTGACGTGGGCCGGGGTGCCTAAGCCATGGTGCGGGCCAGTGCAACCGACCAAGGAGATGCTGAGGAGGCAAACAGGGCGGAGAGGTGTCAGACTCCTGAGAGCCCCTGCGAATGTGGCCATCAGACGCAGCTTGACGAGGATCAGGAGGACCCAGGTCCCATCCACTGCGCCGTCCACGCCGCGAGCGACGCCCTTGAAGGGCAGCAGCTGTGTTGCATCATCTTGTTGTCTGTTCTTGGCATCCTTAAATTGTGAACCTTGGTGCGCGCTGGAGTTTGCCGTCAAAAACTGGGCGTGGTCGACGCCGGTTAGTGGGCTGTGGTGAGAAGGCGACGAGAGCATGACATACGTGTGGTGTCTGGTGGCCTCGCTCTTGGCAGACATGGAAATCAAGACAACGTTAGTTGCCTGGAAAATAGAGAATACTATATGGAAGAAACGCACCTTGTGGTGTCGGGCGAGCCATATGAAAGTAGTGCTGGTGGCGCAAAGGACAAGAGTATCAGTAGGATGCCATGTACCCCCGAGTCGCACGCCACATACCTCAGGCTTGCTTGACGTCCAGCATGACGTTGGCACACAATAAAATAAAAGCTGTGATGAGAATGTAGAAGTATGAGCGGATGGAGGATTGAAGCACGATAGAAGGGGTTTATATAGGATAGCGCGGCTGTTGACATTATTTGGTTGTCGACACAACAATTCAAGTTCCAAAGGGGTGAATTTCAAGAATCCACCGACGGTTCTGAGTCTTGGTGCGGCGCTGCAAGGAAACAATCAGGTATAATTTAGAGTGTTCATCATTCACATATTATACCTAGTACCTCATAACTACGGATGTGTGATATCGATAAACTCGCATGGACTGGATGAAATTGCAATTGTTCGACGCGTCCACGTGCAGGTCACATGATGTAAATTCAACAGCGCCAAACATACGCGAACGTCGACGTTCAGAGTACTTAGGGCTCCGTTAAAAACTTCGGAGTTTTTGATGTTGGAGTTTTTGACCGGTTTTTAACGTGTTTTTTTGAGTGTGTCAAAAACTGGTCAAAAACTAGTTTTTAACTCGTGTCAAAAACCCCTCGAAGGTGGGGGTAGGTTAAAAACTCGTCGATAACTCCGTGGGGAGTTTTTCACGGAGCCCTAGTCCAGAGTCCAGACTCCAGACTTGTAGGATTCCCAACAGACATTCAACCACATGTGGTTCCTCGTGCCAGTGTCATCGGCCCACAAGTTTCGAAGACCTTGGAAATGAGGTGGTGAGATCAGACATTCAAGGGACTGTCTCAGACGCCTTATCATCTACTAAAATCACAATGATCAGTTATTGTTTGAACGTACGTCTCGACTTGAATGTGTCCGCTAAAAATCGTGCCTGAGATGAATAACACGACAACACCACGAGCTAACTACAACGCGGCAGACAGCATAAAATCTGTACATATCGTTAAATGGCGTGGCTGGTTGTGTGCATCGTCAATGCATCGCCAGCTCAACTAACGTGCTCCTCTGTTTACAAAAAAGAAATTGAAAAAAAGTTTTTTGAAGAGCAAAGCAAGTACCTCTCATGACATGGGTGCAGAGACTCGATACCGGAACCAGTATAGACACAGTCCATCTTCACATCCGGCAGCGGGTGATCGCTCGTCCCTGTTTGAAAATGTCAATGTAGTATCATCGTGACCATATAAGTATCCTACCAGCATGACAGTACGGGATCCCGTCCTCCTTGTGTCCCCACCACATCACAGGCGACCACTCATCCACGAGGTTCGCAAGCGTCTGGATGTGGCCATACGCGGCTGGCTGGGGGCCCCGCGGTCGGTGCAGTACGACAACAGTGAAGAAACATGCAAATATAGCCAGCGCTATAGATAAGTTCCATATCTGCACGAGTGTGTGAGGATATTGTGGCGGTTTGACATGGGCAGTAAGTGCAAACCTGAGCAGTGTACATGCCTATCGACATTATCACTAGTTCCATGTCAAAGGCGACGCGAGATACAATGAACGAAAGCCCAAACATCCAGTCTGTGATCGTCGATGATGGTGTTCATAAAACACTAGATGCGAGTGACTCACGGAAGAAAGGCTTCGCGACGAAAAGTATGAGACTGATTGGATGACTGAAAATCGACTTCAGTGGGTTTGTTGTCGTTCTAAGTCCTTTTCTTCCGGTAGCGCATCTCCACTGCCTTTCATCTCGAATGACATTCGCGATGAGCTCCGAGCAATGCAGCCCGAGTGTCAACGGTCCCTGAACAACTGCCATGTTTACAAAGAGCAGAATCCACACTTGAGTATTGGCACCTGGCATAGCATACAGGATGTAATTGGACGGGTTGCCGGGCAGGACCGAATTGGGAAAGAACGACCACGTTTGTGTGGTCAGCGCAGAGGGGGACATTGAGCCCGTGCTGGTGTACTTGTTCCAGATATACATGACGAGTGCGGCCCATCCAGCACATGCTACAACGATCCCCCAAAGAAAAATGACAACCTTTCGGATGCTGGGGTGAGCATGCCACGCAGAAGGCTGTGTCTCTGATGGCTGTGATGGACCTCCATCAGCGTCCAGGTCAGATACACAACGCATGCACCGGAAAGTAACCGGAGTCAACTGTGTGTGGTGTACCAGTGCGGCAGTCAAGTCAAAAGGCGAGGAGCTCCACGTCAAGATTTTGACAGCCCGCATCCCTGACAATGCGATAATCACCTGGAGGAGGAGTGCAACGCCAAAAAAGAGGAGAGGTAACCCTGCGATGGCAAGACCCGCTGCACTTTGAGGTGGCATTGATGTCATTGGCGGCGTTTGTTCGGTTTGATAGTTTAAACATACGACGAGTGAGGTTGAGCAATAGGATATGATGAGGAGGATAGCCGAGACACCATTAAGCAGGGCGCCGTTAGGTTTATACCATCCACGAGCTGCAGTCAGAAGGCGTAGATTGGTGTTGAAATGAAGTCGAGACTCTGAGGCTAGTGTAGAGCGCAATGAGATGCTGTGCACGAAGCCTATGGACTCTGTGCATAACGTGACGATTAAGTTTAGTATTAGGGACACTATCTCCCCCTGTATTTTCAAACGAGCCGCCTTGTTAACACTGTCAATGACGACCATATTGGCCACGATTACTCCCGAGACTCCGTGATTGGCTAAAGTGACAATGCTTGCAATGATGCATGAGCAGCTGAAGATACTTGAGCATGTCACCCCAACAAGGGCATATCTGCGACTCGTCAGACTGCGGTCGTAGAAATCGGTTCTAGTCTGAGCAGTGAACTTCACATCAGATATTATTGAGTCAAAGTCCTGGTGATTCGACAGTGCGTTGTATGCAAGAAGACTGGATGGATGCCAATTTTCTTCTGTTGGTTTGGAAGAGGCTGACATGGGAGGCAGATGCAGGAAGGTCGACGTGTTACGGTCCTACGGACGTGCAGATAGGGTTTATAACCATTTGCTCGGATGGAAGAGCGGTCATGCGACCCAGTATTTAGTGAGCATCACAACATCATACGAGAAGATAAGGTTATATCACGACTTACTAGCACATACAACAGGCCCAGAAGGTACCAACATGACGATTTTGCCCATCTTAGTACGCGACTTCTGATTGTCAGAATAAATTGCATGTTTCAGTGGCTCATTTTCAGCATCTAGAGCCGCATAACGCCCTATGTAAGGCTTCAGTTTACTTGTGTCTTCAAGCCGGATCTGCCCAATAACATCCTGCATCTTCTCATGAAGTCAGCGCTGACAATTATGTACACTACTATGGTTAGTTTGCGCACCTCGGATAATATACATCCTAGTAACTCCTTTCGACGAGTTTCTTTGTGTTACCCTTAATGAGGGCGCGGAGGCACTGGCACTTGATAAAAGACCAAAGGCCTTTCAAGGTAAAAAACCGAAGCCGCCGGCTTATTGTCATGTAACCGAACAAGCTGCCGCGCGCCCAAACTCAAACGACTTTATGACCGCGGATCTTTACTATCTGGCTTCTATCTCATTTTGGCCCTTCGAACACCTCCCTTGTGTACTGGTACGTTTTTCGTATTTACTTCCTCCTACTACTTGCTTCTGATAGTTGGAACTGCTCACACAGACAGCGATAATGAACTTCTGCCGTGCCGAACTACACAGCAAGACGGTTGGATGCACCCGGGGTTAGCCTACAATAGTTGTAAACAGTACAATGTCAGACTGAAACAGATTTTAAAAAGGACCAGTGCGCCTCCGTATTATTGAATCTGAAGTGCGACGTTTGCTGTGACACTCAAGCTCGTTTACCACGGTGTTTGTCCCACGGGCAATGTAGTTTGGACCTGAGGACATTTTCAACTTTAACCGCTGGTTGCAATGTTATTTTTATCCGGGGGACGAGGGTGATTGAACCTGATTACCAGTAGTTCCAGAACATGAGGGTCAACTCGCTATGTACTAGGAAATTAAACGGTTATAGAACTGATGTAAGCCCTGGAGGAGCCTGTCCCATCCATCTCACCAAACCTTTGCTCAGGAGGATTAATGCTAATTACTAAACGGTATTGATCTTCAAACTGAGATTGGCGCAGTACTGGTCACCAGTTAGCGTTGATCTTCAATCCGAGGTTTGCGCAGTACTAGCCACCAATTAGCGTTGATCTTCAATCCGAGGTTGGTGTAGTACTGATCACCAATTAGCATTGATCTTCAATCCGAGATTGGCGCAGTATCGGTCGTCAATTAGCGTTGATCTTCAATCCGAGATTTGCACAGTACTGGTCACCATTCAGCGTTGATCTTCAATCTGAGATTTGCACAGTACTAGTTGAGTTGTCTTAAGAGCCTCAGGTGAATATCGTTCCTCGTCGACTAAGCTAGCTTTGGAATTATGGGGGATTTATATTAAAGAAACTAGCTATAGGGTGTTGAAATTTCGAGTCAGAATTCTAATGAACGTGCTGGGCCTATGTACAGGTGTTGGCTCCCTCAAACGAGCCTCAAAATGTCCTCCATACTTCCTAGGGCCTTCTGCTTCAGGGAAGCAGCAGAAGATCCGTGTGCCCTGTAAGCCTCTGGAACAATGACATCAATCATGAACGGATTTTGGACGACTGGCCTCTGGTAGCGGTGGGTATCGAGCTCGATGGTTTGGTTGATGTATCTATTAGAGGCTAGGTCAGCTCGATGCGCAGCCAGACAGTGGGACAAACATACGAAGACCAGCCTGTTGTCCCCCACGAGTCTCCCCACTGCTTCTGTCGTGCCTCAAACCACATTTCGACTTTGGACCAGAAGTCCTCGCCTTTGACAATGCGCCCGCCTTGACCACGCTTGCGCTTCTTCTTGGCTGGTTCTCCGATGGGTGAGTCTTCGCCATTGTCCTCTGCACTCGGTGTTGTGGGACTTTCATCTTCTTCCTCTGCCCGGTCAAGCAAATAAGGGTTTTCGTATGCAAAACGGCGCTGAAATTTGAATCAGCGAGAAAATTTGGCAGTCATAAAATAGAGAAAGACTGTACTAAAATGGCCAAACGGGCACGGGTTGCATGTCCAAGGTCTGAATTTCCACCTGCCCGACGGAAACGATTCGAACTATCATAAATAAAGTCTGATAGTGTGCTTGTGTTATCGCCGATGACACTGTCACGTAGCTGCAATAAGGTAATCAGTTCGAGAACGAAAACAAACATCAATCACTGGTGCGCACCAACTCGCGAAACGAATTACGGATACTAGAACACTGACGTTTGATATAGATGGTCAGGAAACGTTCCCTAGCTGGGTTTCCATAGATATTTGTGAGTTTAAAGGCCTCGCGATCTTCACGTAGATGATCCTGTGGGATTAGAAAATAAGCATATAGCACTATCTAATGACTCCGGACTTACCGCCACATCAAAGTGCAGTGTCATGAAAGTTATTCTATTAGGATCAAAAATGAGATCACATCCCACAATGCGTATGTTTGTCTATATGCTTCAGACAGCTGATAGATGACGGCGCACACAAAAGACTTACTCGTTGCTCCGGACTAAGCGAAAATGTGGCTTCCAGCCGGATTTGTAAGTCTGCGAGAAGTGTTTGCGTTGACTGGTGAGAGGCAGCAATCATGCGTTGCTCCTTGAGAATGCAGAATATACTGCCGAGGAGATAAGTTCTAGTTGCAAGGTCAGATTTGCTCAATCCATGACCGAGCTGCGCAAAAAATCTCAGTGCGTGGATGAAAAATCAAACCATTGACGTACCTTAGCAAAACCATGTAGGTTTTTCCGTAAGTCCTGTTCTGCGTCGCCAAGGCCAAATTGGTTGGCAAGTGTGTCCACAAAGAGGGCAGACAATTCGTCTACAAAGAGATTTGGGTCAATTTGTGGTTGACGTGAACTTGAAGGCGGGGATTCAGAAGTGCGTTGGTAGCCAGTAGGGCTCATCAGCAAACTTGAATTCAAAGGAGTTCCTGGCTCGGAACGGTCGGGTGAACCAGATAATTGGAATGATGATAATGCCCGTGGCTGGGAACCAGCAGGTGGGATAGAGAAGTCGAAGGACATATTTGCAGACTGGGACGGTGAAAAGAATGAATGACTTGGACTTTGCGAGTCGCTGGAAACTGCTCTACTAATGAGATGTAATGCTTGTTAACATATTTATACGAAAACCTGACTTACATTAGTGGGTTCTGTGCAGGATCAATGACGGCCTCAAGGCATATCTTCAGTTTCCTATTACTTGTAATAAGGATCATGTTTGGTGGTAGCCGGCACAGGAAGGATGACCTCAAGGTATAATTTCGGTTTCGTGGTTGTAATAAGGACCATGTTTGATGGTGGTGGGCGACTGTTATAATGATGGCCTTGAGGCATAAGAGTTCCAGTTTTGAGTCACTGTTGGATGGTATTAATCTGGTGGGCTGCAGCCAAACGGCAACACCGCATAGCAGCAAGTATTGGTAATCAACTAAGATCAAAACGTCTCGAGGCGGCACAGCAGATGATAATATTATTATCGAGGTGGGATACTATAGCTAGTAGCAGATGATATGTAGAATGGGGATATCAATATTAAATATACTAGTAGCAGATGATATGTAGAATGGGATAATATTAAATATAGTAGTAGCAGATGATATGTAGAATGGGATAATATTGCGTTACTGGACTTGTAATACAGACCGGTGTTGCTGCAGCGATCTATTAACTTGTAGGCCTCGACCCCGTCCACGTGGTCCATGTGCTGCTGCCTGTAGATGTCACGGAAGCTCCACTTGTGGTATTGTTACGTGTCCGAATCTCCCTGGCAGCACCCTCGAGGATTGCAAGGTTCATATCGGGTGGCTGAACAGGTACCCGAAGGCCCTGCATGTGTTTTGCGTCTCGCATCCGTGCGGTGTTGAGAACGAGGTCATCAGGATCCCCGATATGACGTATCACGGCCTTAGCTTTCGACGTCTTCGCTCGTTCTTCATAAACAAACTCAATATCAGAAGGCGAGCTTGTGCAGTTGTGCGCTTGGCACTGATGCTGCAGATTTGCTGCGCATAAAATTTGCTTTCACGGAAACAGAAATTTAGTGATTGACAACATGTACAGATAAACCACGAACCTCAACAGGATAGAGCAAGAAACCGCCGTGTGCCCTGACTGCGGGCATAGAGTAGGACACCGCTGGTTCACCAACACTTCCGCGTTCCAGAAGAATCGCATCTGGACGCAGAAGTTTATCTGCGTCCGAGCCTTGGCGCTGGATGATTTCGCGAATGCACGCCACAATCGGAGACTCCTCTGCTGTGCCCTTAGCTGCAATGACCCAGTCTCCTATCTTGCAAATGTCCCCGTTGAAAAGTACCACGGACTTGCAGGTACGAAAATTATGTCCTCTGAGAATGTCATTTGGAAGGGACCGGAGTGCGTTTGGGAATAATTTCCCTGTCTCGGTAGTGGAGTATGGTTGGAGTGGTAGGTTGCTACGAAGGCATTGACCTAAAGGTACTTAGTATTATATTTCTCAAAGCCGGAACTCGTGTAAAATCAAACTTTACCGTATTTCGTGGTGTCAGCCTGTGTATCAAGTCCGAGGTAGTCCGTGATGATATTCGGCCGTTGAACGAGTGACAATGGACCCTTTCCGACAACTTGAACATTTATAGCATCCGGCGGCTTGTCTGACAAGGGATTAGAGACCTGCAGAGTAAGATCGGGAGAATCAGAGTGGATATCGTTAGTATTATCGTGTATCAGTATTCGTGCGCCCGAGAGAATATGACGAATCCGACTCCCATGGGCAAAAGAACGCGCGATATCTCGAGAAGGAGCACGGTGGTTCGAATGGATGCTTTTTGCGCGGATGACAGCATTGAAGGACTCAAATGCCTCTGTTGCAAATAAAGTGGCTGGCCCGAATCGTTGAATGTGGTCAACAACATGCAATAGAATATGGAATTTAGGTTTATTGAACCATCGAGGAGTCCACCTGGCAGTGCACGCAAGGAAGTTATTGATTGATGTCGTGAGATTGCGCTGAGACGAATAATGATCGAATAATATCAATATCAGCAAATCAAACTGAAAAGTACTGTGCTACATACCAAGTGTTCCGTGGAGTTTTCGATTTCAGGCTGCCAGATGAGTGGTATCAGGTTCGATAATGCAACCCAAGTATCATAGCATTCCGTGGGTACCAAGTCGTGAAGCACAAAGGGTGCAACCTGCGCAATGGCACGAAAATCACGACCAACAAGAGACCCTGCATATTGAACGAGGGTGTGACCGGCAAGATGGCTGAGTCCAAGACCCGAGACGTCGACAGATGATAGGCGAGTTTCTAAAAGCTCACGCTTCAACTTGTCTTTTCCGATCCTTACAGAGACCACATCACGCCAAAGGTATTTGACGAATCCAAGAAGGACCGTGTGGAGGATTTCCACGGGTGTGTCAGCGTGAGGATCGATACCTGGGATATGTCGAAGTCAATCCCACGCTGTGAAAATAGTTGAGATACCTTTTATTCGCCAAACGGGACTTGTGACGTTTTCGGGCAGCGTCTCTTTGACTCTATCGAGCGCTTCCTGTTTCGCCTTACCACCCCGAATTTTGCAGTGTGATTCAGCTAGGCGATTCAAGAATGAGTCCAGAAAGGTGTCCTTGATGCCCGTGGAAGTCTTCCACTGCTTGATCTGGGTCTGATTCCCAACTGTCGATGCATGACTGAACATTGACTTGAGTTCAGAAACGGTTTCATTCTTGTGACGTGGTTCTCCTATCTGGTACCATGCTTCGTAAACAAAATTATATTCAAGACTGCGCAGATTTGTTACCTTTACAAACCGCTTAACCCGTGTTACCATCTCCTCCATGGTCTCCTTTGCTCGTTTCCGTGTAGATTTCAGAGGAGCATCAGTATGGGCTTCGGGCTCACTTCCACTAACCTCACCAACACTGTGGTCGGTATCATCAGGCTGTGCAGCAGCTGCTCGTGCAGGATTGCTCTCCGCACTTGCATCGTGCCCCTTCACTTTACACATACGGCAAAAGTATTTTCCCATCGACCCAATATGACAGGCCATCTCACTTTGCATGGGGTTGTCCCCAAGCAAAGCTAAGACAGACGGAATGACAAGAATGTACTCCTCGTGGACACAGTCCCAGGCCCAGATGCCTTGCTTCCATGATTCTCTAAATTGTACCAGCATCATTATTTCTACTCGCCTGCTTGTGACAAATCTCACTCACTCGAGTTGGTCTACAATACCATCCAACATTTCAAGCGGAGGGGCAAGATTTGATGTACAAAGAAAATGGACGTTGTACTCGTGGTGGACTTCTGC
Organism: Suillus clintonianus; assembly: GCF_016758775.1. Classification (NCBI taxonomy): domain Eukaryota; kingdom Fungi; phylum Basidiomycota; class Agaricomycetes; order Boletales; family Suillaceae; genus Suillus; species Suillus clintonianus. The sequence goes on from NW_024539303.1 coordinate 54,185, forward strand.
ACGCGGCAATCCTGCAGCGGTAAAAAGAAAAGAGTTGTGTTTGTTCCACTTCTTCGACAAGTTTCCAGATGTGTCGTCACAGTATAACCAGAGAGGCATCGCATAGACACGAGCGCCCGATGCCCGAACACGCCATTTGTTGCCTTCGGAAGGATTGGTTAATGTCCATGGCTGCAATTCGCCGTTTGGTTCACGTTCAACACCTAAACAGATGTTTGTAAGTGTAATTGTCAAAGTGATAAATGATTCTACCATAGATTGAGTGTGCGCGAGGTAGACCAGATGTTGCTTCGCTCGAATCCCAGTTTTTGAATGATACAAGAAGGTCATCTTCTGATACTTCGAATGAACGAAAATCTTCTACAACCCAACCACAGTCCAGTTCATGGGTGACGGGCCGCAATGACCAAGCTTTAGTGTACATCTTCCCACCACGTGTGAACCAGCGAAATGGAATGCAAGCTCGGCCGCTCAATAACAGTGCAGGCTCGAAAACAAAGAAATCTTGGTTGTGCAGTCTGGCGACAGGCGTAAGCAGCTCCGGGTCGAGTTCCTCAAGCCAACGTTTAGCTTGTCGAGCTTCATTCAGTTCCATGCCAGTATCTTCAGGGTAGAAGTGTAACAGTGGGCGAACTCGAGGATTCATCATTTCCTTCAAACACGACTAAGTGTAAAATATTAATTACAAAACATAACACACCTGCCGAATAATGTCAGGCAGCGAGTTAACATAGTACTTATGTCCAAGAGCACCATCATAAGGGATTGAGCGGATACCACATAACCGTTGAATAGTGTCTTTGATGAGTTTGACAGACTTCACCGAAGGTACATCGTCTACATTGTTGACCCGAAGTAGCCAGAGCAAAATGTCAATCTGTCGTTCTGAAAAAACAGAGCGCGGAAGGTGCATGAGAATATCAAGCGTGCACGTCTAATACAAAACCATTGGATCAACAACAGTTGGCAGGTTGATACTAGAAGACCTTACAATTTTATCGGGCCACGGAAACCACTCCTCATTCACGATTTGATGTCGAGAACGTGTTCTATTATGACCGCCGGTTCCAATAGCAGTCTCACTAGCCTGGCTGCCATCTGCTCGAAATGTGAGAGTGAGCTGCATACTGTGTAGTTAGAGTAACATACCGTCACGAAATGCCCGCCCCATAAAAACCTCTTCATCTTCCGATATTTCAGCTCCCTGATCATCCGAGAGGTCAACTTCATCTAAAAAATCACTTAAACCTTGCGCAATCATTGCCGTCGTGATCGAGTAGTTGCTAATGTTGTCTGCTGAGTCGTCGCCCAGCTCAAAATCGGGAGTGCCAGCCATGTCATCGAGAAGACCACGTAGCTCGACAATGGAGTTGGATGAGCTGTTCCTGCGGTGCTGCTGTTTTCTCGCATGGTGTTTGACTGCATTTTGATGAGACTGGGTCTTCTCGTGCTTCTGAACTGCCCGCCGATCATGGGGTTTATTGTCCTGACAAAGGTTGCAGACCCATTTGTTCCCCTTATCAGCAGGCGTCCAAACTGGCAAAAATTAGATCCTGGAGTTGCTAGCTTATCTGAATCGCTTCGTACCATCAAGATCAGGCATAGTAAATTGAGCAATGGGCCTGTTGATAAAGTGACTATTATACCGAGGATAAGCAGAACAACGGCGTCAGGATATCTGTAAGATGCCCCATGTATATAGTACTTACAATGCGGAACTATAGAACAATATTGTCCCCAGTATATTCTGCTTTTGACCGCAGTGAGATGACTAAACGAGCCTGTTGATCCAACGATTATTGTGCCGACAATGTGTAGAGACTGACGAAGGATAATTCAAGGACGCCCTGCGCAGATAGTGCCTATGGGGTGCAGCCCTTGTTTGGCGTTGTTCCCAGGATAAATTGTCTATGGCTGACAGACCAAACAGTTTGAGCCTCAGTTTAAACTCGCGATGAACCTGAGGTAATCCGCTCGGTAGCTGACGGACAACTCAACATTAGCACTTCGTTCTCGTTTATGCTTAACTGACGGATCTTGTCCTATCTCAGTACTCCGTCTCTATTCAAAAAAGTACAGCATACAAATTATATATATATAATGAGTACTAAAAGGACCGGCTTAACCACAGGTTCAACTAACTTCTTACCGTGTACATCATCTCGACGATATTGGATCAAATGGACCTCGAACGGTTTTCCGGCTGATGCAACCTTTCCAAATGACTAGTATGGGGTGTACATGATACTTGTCCAGGAAGTTAAGGAGACTACTATGCATGTTCTTGGGCCGGAGCACACTGGTCTGTATTTCAATTTCAACGTCGAGAACTGAAAGGCGCAGCGCTTTCCACTGATGCCGAATGTGGTTGGTGCACCACGGCGCCACCACTCAGATTATAGATTCCTGAGCGCGAGGTCGACTTGAAGGGGAGAACCCGGACCAGAAACCTGTCAAAGGTTCACTTTTCACGGGTTCTATCCAGTCATCATCCGCGCAGTCACAGTAGTTGTAGCCTGACGCCCAAATCACAACCTTTTCTTTTTACACGGCACGTTGTATATTCAGGAACATCCACCCCAACGACTTCCCACTGACGCTCGTCCGCGAGCGCATCGAAATCGGGGGTGTTGAAGAATGTTGCAGGAAGCATGCATAGTCAAAGCTTAGCAGACTAGTGCGGTACATACCACCGGCTGATATGCGCTCTTGATTAACTAACATCAACTCGTCTGAAGTTCGCAAGACTCTCAGATCTATGCTCTATATCTCACCTAGGAGATCGGGCATTGATTTTTAGTAGAGTTGATTCTCGCTCCTGTGCTCGTGATGCGGTTTCTGAAGCTCAGTTTTTTGTGCTTGCGCACCCCCTGAAAGCAAACTCAGGGTATCTAGGATGTATGATAAGTTTGAATCTGACTGATTTTTGTGGATGACGTGACCAATTGCGCGTTCTAGAAATTATTGGTACGAAAGCAATACCTAATTACAGTGGCTACATTAATTGTGCCCCTAATCAATATCGCGGTCGATACTCTCCAATTCCATACACTCATCACTCATGCCTCGACTCAACTTTCGTGCCCTACGTAGTCTTCACTCTCGTATGGCGGCACAACAAATACTCGATATGTTTGCTGAGATTCCAGCTGATACAACCATCCCAAATAAGTACTATGGAGCTTACCTCGCGGTTCTTTGGAAAGCATTTGGTGAACCATATACAGTCCATCCAATGTATGAACTCCCAGAGTGTTACAAGGATCCCAGCCTCCTTCCAGAGGGAAAGACTGCCAAAGACTTCTTCGTCACCTACGCCATTACACTCAAAAACAACCCTCTCCTCTTCCTCGAAATAAAACCTCCTGGTCATCTCAATGACCTCTCGGCTAGGTTCGCTGCAGACAAGCAGATGAGGGAAAGATTTCATAGCCTTAGACCCATAACCACGACATCCAGACTCCACGGTATCAGTGTCATGGGACAGAGGCTTGCCTTCTATTACATGGACAAATCCAATGGCTGCGTGTTCCCCAAATCAGGAGACGTTCCGATCGATTGGTGGAAGACGGACATCACGACGAGAGCTGGACAACAAGAGTTAAATATGGTTGCACGGGATGTTAGAAACATGACAGAAGCTACAACGTAATAACCATTATTGTGTTTGCTGGTGGCACTCCTAACATGTTTTGCTTGGTCTAGGGCTCTATGGCGTCTGGACCATCCTGATTATGATGGCACCTAGCATGGTGTGTTCAAGACCATGCGAAAATTAGCTTCACTCTGATCCACGTTCTGATAGTAGGCAAAGAGATTGGAGCACATACTGGCCTGTATTTTAAATCGCCGTCGAGTCTTTGATCACAGTAGTTGCATATATTATTATCATCCTGTGTAAGATAGGTACACTTACGTTCTTGCAAGGGGATTATCAAGTCAACTGCGACGCAAATAGGCAAAGCAAACATACGTCTAGGGGATCATGAAGCTCATGGACTGTGTCCGTGCGGGAGGATGAGGGAAGGAGTTTGCGTTGAAAGCATGCTCCGTACCACGCACAGCATGTGCTTTCAACCCCCTCCCTTCCGTAACCAGGTCATCAAACCTGCCTCTCCATTTCTGGCTTAGCCGTATTCTGTGCAGGAGCGCTCTTCCTTGCCTCCTGGGAACCAACGTGCGCAAATTCAGTCCCCACATGCAGTATGTTCTTTTCCACTTGAGGTCATCTGTAGGCGTTCGCAATCATAGTTCTGTCGAGAAAGATCTCTGCTTGGAATTTGAGCTACGACATACGCAGCACCAATATTTACCGTCGGAATATCTACATGCCAGTGTGAGCTCGAATCGTACACTTGACTCGATATCACACACCTTGTTGCAGTATTAATACCTGAGACCTGACAGACGTCCATAAGGCTGAAACGTATATAAATCTAGACAATTAGAGTGAATGCACCGATTGCGGACCATCCCAAACTTACATGAATCATCCATGAGCTTCCCGCCGTTAGTGGTCGAACACTCCCAGTCGTCAACGATGTTCAAAAAGTCTCTGAAGGGAGAGTCTGGACAGTACTAGTGGTCCAGGTCATCGGGACATGTGCTATGGCGCAAGAGAGTTCCGAATAACCCCCTATAGACCACCGGTACAAGTGTGCGATTCAATCATTCGGATTGAGTGAGTACTTGTTTGAATATCTCGACGATATTGGATCAAATGAACCTCGAACGGTTTTCCGGCTGATATGACCTTTCCAAACGACTACTATGGGGTGTACATGATACTTGTCCGGGGAATCAAGGAGACTAATACGATGCATGTTCTTGGGCCGGAGCACAAGGCTGGTCTCTATTTCCATTTCAACGTCGAGACCTTGATAACAGTAGTTGTGTACATTAATATTGACCTCGGTATGATAGGTTCTCTTGATCAAGTGATATAAAGGTCGCCACGAGATATTATGGTACCTCAGTCCGACTCGCGCATTCTCTCAGGCTCGGTGTTTGGTAGCACTGAACTTTGTAGTGTTTAGGTTGAAACAAGCAAAAGAGTACCAGCAAGTATTGTTTGCCTCAGTGACTCAGAGCGCGAGGCTTTGCGGTGCTTAGGTCAGTGCTCACTAGCACTAATTAGGAATATGACGTTTATGTCATAGGGTATGTAATTCCACATCGCAAGATACTTGATACAAATGAACAACTAGAAGTTCAACCTTCTCGGACGACCTCTTTGACTGACTCGGCAAATATCTGACAGCCTTTTTGCAGATCGCCCTGTGAGATGTTCAGAGGGGGTATGAACCTGATGACTTCATACATTGAAGTCGTGAGAATTAGAAGCCCCTTCTCCATACAGCGTTTTGCCACACGGCTTGCAAGGTTCTTCGGTGCGGATGAAACCAGTGCGGGATCTGTTGGAGAATACGACGGGGATGCAAACTCGACAGCAATCATCAGGCCTTGACCCCGGATATCGACGATCATGCTTCCTACTTCTGGGTCATCACGGATGGACCTTAACGAAGTTAAAAGTTCGGTTGAGCTGGAAACTGTGAGACTGCCGAATTCTGGATCACGCATGTAGCAATCTTACCGAACAGAAACATTGTCGAGCACCTTCTCCTCACGGAAGGCGTTAGCGACGGCCACCGCGGCGGCGCATGATACAGCGTTGCCTGCATATGTACCTCCCTTAAAATGCCGATCAACGGGACAGTCAGACATGGGCTAGTGATAATAAACTGACCATGGAACCTGGCACCAACTTATCTGTAAGCTCCTTCCTGCTGACCACGCCACTCAATGGGAATCCGTTTGCAAGACCCTACGGTCAATCAATCAGCCATGACTAATAATTACAGAAATCCACTGTACCTTTGCGATGGTCAGGATATCGGGTCGGACACCGCTATATTCAATGTTGAAGTACTTGCCAGTCCTGCCGAATCCGCTCTGTACTTCATCCACAATAAGGAGGATGCCGTGTTTGTCGCAGACGGCACGCAATCCTTTCAGGAAGGATGCAGGGGCTGGTACATATCCACCCTCTCCAAGTACAGGCTCAATGATGATGGCAGCTGTGTCCCTGGGAGCTGTTTGTTGTTTGAGAACAAGATCTAGTTGATACAATGAGAGTCGGACGAGCTCTTCTTCGCTCGTATCGAGTGGTAATCCAAGTTGGTGCCAGTACGGGAATGGTATAGCGAATACCCCAGGCTACGATGATGTTAGTCTAGTCACCGATGTCCTGAACACCAATATTACCATCAACGGAAAGAATCCTTCACTATAGACTGTTTTGCTCTTCGTAACAGCCATGGCACCAAACGTTCGACCATGATAACCACCTGGATGGCGCAATTCTTCATGAGCTCTTCGCTACGCGAATACTCACGACCAACTTACCCTGCATGGTGATAATGTTCTGCCGACCAGTAATTTGTCGTGCCATCTTGAGGGATGCTTCAATGGCTTCAGAGCCTGAGTTCCAAAAGAAGAACGAGTCAAGAGAGGGATCAGGCATGATTGGAAGGAGTTTCTCAATCAGGCGCAAGTAAGGGCCATGGAATGAGATGCTGCACTAGAAGAGTATCAAGGTGAGTTTATCTTGACCAGCATTCAAAGTTAGAACATACTTGAGCATGAACAATATTCACACATTGGTCTGCTGCAGCTTTGGAAACCTTCGGGTGGCAATGGCCTGGTGTTGCATGTCATTGTCGATCTTATCATTCATGGGGCGCATAGCCACTTACCAAGATTTGTCACACCGATACCGCAGCTGAAATCTAGCATCCTACGCCCATCCTCAAAGCTCACGTATGAACCTTCACCCTTCGTCATAATAGCTTCCGTGAGGCGGCCGAGGCCTCTAGTGACGTGTTGTTGTCCAAACGCAACGAGGGAATCGGAAGAGGTAGCCATCGCCCTCGACTGTGATTTGGGCATGCTGCCTGCAGAAGCCACACGTTCACAAGGTCGGGCATGATCGTTCCTGAAATGGAGCAGATCAGGAACCCAGAGTGACTATAGATGCGTGAGATGTCTACCTAATCACTGGAGATACAGAACATTTGGCGACGCCAGAACTGCCCGTTGAACGGATAGCTCTTGCACAGGTGGATACTCTGTTAAGAAGAGGCATTTGTGCTATGCGCAGTGTAGCTTTGACGGCCAATCAAAATTTTAAAGGCCAAGTTGAAGTATGTCGACGAAGCGAAGTACAACTTGGCTTGGAGTCTTGGACCAGATTACTGATACGTATACGTTGTCTGAGTTTTATGTATAATAACACGTTCAGTAGTTCTAATTATAGCATGTGGGGTTCGGTCAGGGGTTCACCTTCGACTTCCAGTTATGAAGCGCTTGTCTTTAACTAGCTAGTTCCAACGGAACAAAAGACGGCGTTCCGAAAGATTACTGGTATAAAAATTCGCATGACTACTCCCAACTCTCATCGATACTTGTGCTGAATGTGGAAGAGCTGGGAAAAGGAACAAGACTGCAGCGCACTAGCAATCACAAGAGCTTGCCGATGGGAGTAAGGCCATCAAAGCCGTTCTTCGTCCTATCGTAGGCCACGCGGCCCCGCAAAATTGTTTGCTGCACAACTCCATTTAGCACCATCCCTTCGTATGCGGAGAATTTGTTCTTGAAGTGGAAGTGTTCCTTCGACACCTATCATCATTAAAGAATGAATTGGAAAAAATGGAGTGTGCTTATAATATACCTTGAACTCGGCTGCAGGGTCCCAGATGACGAGGTCGCCGTCATACCCTACTGATAACTGGCCTTTGGATGACGAAAGCCCAGCATGCTTCGCAGTTTCCTCGCTTGTCCAGCGAATGATCTGACCAAGGCTGACGCCCCTCCTCTGACCTTCTGTCCATAGAAGGCTCAGGCCAAAACCGAGACTGTTTATGCCTCCCCAGGCGGTCATGATATTACCCTCCTCGAACTTCTTCAACTCTGCTACACATGGACTGTGATCGGATACCACACAGTCAATGGTCCCGTCTATCAATGCCTCCCACAATGCATCTCTGTTTGATTCGGAACGGATAGGTGGGCAGCACTTAAATTCAGGTCGGCCGTGGGGTATGTTGTCCGCCGAGAGGCACAAATAATGGAAACATGTTTCCACCGTAAGATTCAACTTGCGAGAACGCGCAGCACGAATAATAGGAAGAGCGGATGACGCAGATAGGTGGACGACGTGGCAACGAAGGGAGTTGTACTTTTCCTGCAAGAGTGTAATCAGAGAGATAGCGTTCACCTCAAGCTCTTGAGGGCGGGAGGAAAGGAAGGTCTGATATGCGGTTGGATCGTGTTCCTCGTGATTTTGCACTGAGCAGGAGTCGCCCTCAAGTTCTGCGTGGAACAAAAGGACAGTCGATTGACCCTGCGAGAGAACAAAGTTAGCTAGCTCGCTGAGTCCTCATATGCTGTTTGACCTGGAGCTCTTGCATGTGTGCATGAAGATCATGCTCTGAGACGCAAGGGAATTCCTGAAAAAATGGTATTGGTCATTGGATGGATGATAGAACGAAATCTCTCCCTCACCTCGACACCACTTTCAATCAAAAAGCACTTAAATCCTTTGACTCCAGCTGCCACCAATGGTTTCAGGTCAGCCTTTACTCCAGTTCAGCCGATCTCCTCAAATAGTATCGAACGCATGGCTTGCCTGGTTCCCTGGAATGACTCCACCCCAGAAACCGACGTCGGCCCAGCACTGGCCTTGTGCAGTTTGTCGCTTGATCTCAAGGTTCTGTATAGTGGTTGTGGGTGGTATAGAGTTTAACGGCATATCCACGACCGTGGTGATTCCTCCTGCCACAGCCGCTCGCGTACCGGTCCAAAAACCCTCCCAGTCCGTTCGACCAGGCTCATTTAGATGAACGTGGGCACTACAAAGGCATTCAAATCATCTGTTTTCTCGACGCTATGGGACCAATCACTCACTCGACTAGTCCAGGAAGAACAAACTTTTCTCCTGCATCAATAAATGTTGTCTCTCCATCCGGACTTCGTTCTGCATACACCGTCTGGATGTCTGTGATCTTACCTGTGCCGATGTTCACCGTGATCGTTGCTGGTTGTAGCTGATCTGAACCAGGCAGCAGGACATTCCGGCTAGTCACGACTAAGGACTGGTTACTCATTGTCTTTTCGCTTTGTGGACTGACAGCGCAATGTGATTGACTATAGATACGATTAAGCTCTGAAATACGACAAAGAGATGTTGCATGAGCACTCACATCGTATGTACTGCGATGTGCGCAGCAGTAATCTAGGTCAACGTTGGTTCGTACTACTAGGTACCCAACCCAGCTGACCAGTGTCCGACAGCAGACTTCTTGCTGGCCCAATCAGTAAATTGCATCTCTACAATATAAACTTCCTTATATTGGTCTACCTGACCGAAAGTTAACCCGTCACCGCTGGTACTCAAACAGTGTGGTTAAGGACTTTCGACAGTCACCGAACTAACACAGGTCGTCGCAAATTCGAGACTGCAAAGATCTGCCCAGTTCACAACACACTGCACACAAGTAAGCATTGTTGCGCAAGTGCCTATAGCAGCTCTCCGGCAGGTCGGAGACCTTTAAAACCATCTTGAAGTGCCGAATCATAAGCCAATCTACCACGAACAAATGTCTTGTGTACGAGGCCTCTCAAAGTCATGCCTTCATAGGGGGTCAACTTGTTCTTGAAATATAAATGCTCTTTCGAGACCTATCGCTCGATCGGTTATCGTCACGGAAGCAACAGCAAAACTAGAATTCACCTTGAATTCAGGTTCCGGATCCCAGATCACCAAATCGCCATCATGTCCCATTTTCAGCTGACCCTTTGTTCCAGACAATCCCGCTAACTCGGCAGTTTTAATGCTCATCCAACGAATGATCTGTCCAAGTGGGATGCCTCTCTTCCTTCCTTCCGTCCATAAGAGGCTTAATCCAAGGCCTAGAGAACTGACTCCGCCCCAGGCTTCCATAAAATCACCGCGTTCAAGCCCCTTCATCTCAATGAGACAAGGACTGTGATCGGAAACTACACAATCAATGGTTCCATCCACGAGAGCGTCCCAGAGGAGGTTTCTGTTAGAGTCCTCGCGAATCGGAGGGGTACATTTGTACTCGGTCGCGCCATCCGGAATATCCTCCGCTGATAAACATAGATAGTGAAAACAAGTTTCAACAGAAAGTTTTAGTCCGCGCTCTTTGGCAGCACGGATGATGGGCAAGGCAGACGCGGCTGATAAATGGGCGATGTGACAGAAAACTGAGGGATACGCTGCTTGAAGGCGAGTAATGAGAGTGATAGCATCCACCTCGAGCTCCTCAGGACGCGAGGAGAGGAATTCCTGGTACGACCTTGGATCCAGTTGGTGGTGGGTCGATGAAGAAGCGTTCTGCATTTCAGCATGGAAAATCAAGACAGAGTTCTTTGAAAAATGACGCCAGTCAGATGATAGCTATCGTTTTCATGCTCTACAAAGCCCTACTTGGAGATGGGACATGTGCGCACGAAGGTCACTCTCAGAAACGCGAGGGAATTCCTATGTGAGGCAAGTATAAACATAGATATGCACGGAATTTTGGTTTTCAATTACCTCAATGCCTGTATCAACCAAAAAGCACTTGAAACCCCTGGCGCCAGCGGATAAGAGGGGTCCTAATTGGGCCTAAAGATGATGAACACCTAGCGCGCTAGAATCTACTGGTGCCCGTACTTGATTATGAGGAATTGCTCCTCCCCAGAATCCAACATCTACCCAACACTGACCACGAGCAGAATGACGTTTGATATCAAGGTTCCCTGGTGTGGTGGTGGGCGGACTTGAATCGACAGGCATATCAATTAGAGCTGTAACGCCTCCAGCAGCTGCGGCTTGTGTGCCGGTCCAAAAGCCTTCCCAGTCCTGGTTTCCGGGTTCCTCCAGATGAACATGGGCACTGTTAGTACGACAATCAGTCCTCGTGCTTTGCAACGAGAAACGACCCCCACTCGACCAGCCCCGGGAGAACAAATTTGTCCCCGGCATCAACGAAATGTAGATCCCCGCTTTTATTACACACTTTATCACCGATGTACCCCAACAGGATTTCGATGATTTTGCCAGTCCTGAGGTCGATATTGATCGTCGCAGGTCGTGGCAGATCAAAATCAGGAAGTAGTACGTTTCGACCGGTCACAGTGAGAAGCATGATAATTATGCCTAGTTGATGGGCCACAGATGCCAGTCGTGTTCTTGAACGATTACATTAATAGACTCGTTCAGCTTGGCAAGTGACTGCATGATCATGATGAATTACGAACTTATGTCCAAGGCAAAAAAACGTACTTGTGACCAAAACGCTGTGAGTGCTTTGAGTCCATGAGCCAATATTGCACCTAGGCCTCGCCACGTTGAATTTTGAAAGATGGTATATGTAGCACATTCAAAGTTAAACCAACTTTTCAAAGAGATCAGTCACTACTCGGGAGAGCCACGTGACAATGCATGATCGACCATAAATGAAGGTGCCTGAACAAGAAGACTTGGAACCTGGACTACCTTGATTTACTAGCCGTGTGCAACCAGTTTGATACCCATGTACCATCTTCCAGCATAATCTGTTCAAATGTCAGAAGGAAGTACCGGAAATAATGGTTCTGTCGCGGTAGCATCACAACCGGATCCACCTTCACCTCTCGATACCTTGCTTTCCCCGAAGGGCCTCACATACGATGAGCTTTCCCCAAGAGGATCTGTCGCCGAGTCCGACTATAACGATGTAATCCTTGATGATGATCCAAGCTTCTCAACTGTCTCGCTCTCAGGAAATACCAGCCTTGTCACTGAGGCAGAAGCGGACGATACTACGCTTCCCAAGCTGAACCGCAGGACAACTATTTCATCGGCACCCTCGAAAGTTTTGTCTTCTTTACGTCATTTTTCACATAGGAAGTCTGCTTCGACGATTACGATACCATCTGCGCCTGGAAGTAATATCCTTGCGCGTATCGGGTCACAGGGCACCCGTGATGAAGGCAGTAGTGAAGCATTGCGGAGTGCTGGAGAAGGGCAGCAGAAGCTTCACGAAGAATTTTTGCGCCTTCACAACGAGCGACGTGCTGAGGCAACAGAATCTGAACAGGGAGGCATAGATTGGGGTAAGAATGACCATGCACCAATTTTCAGTTCTGACTCTAGCGCAAGGTTTCTGGGGAGCCGTCATTTCAGGTAATCTCCCAAGCCATCTTGTATACCTGGTATTCATCCCGCATCGTAGATTATCAGGGTTTCGCAGCCTCGAATCCCCAAAAGCTAGCCAAAGCAATCGAGAAAGGGATTCCGGACGCGCTTCGTGGAATGATGTGGCAATTAATGTACGGTGCTTCCTGACATTCAAATCCACCACTGATATGCTGCTTGAGGTAGGGCAGCGTCAAAGGACATTGAACTAGAGAACACATACCTTTCGCTCCTTAAAGAGTCCAGTCCTCATGAAAAGGCAATCACGCGAGATCTCGGAAGGTTCGAATTTACTTTGGATGTCCACATCTGTTGACTTTCACTTCACAGAACCTTTCCTCACCATGATTTCTTTACCGATGGACAGGGCATCGGCCAAGAACATCTTTTCAACGTTCTCAAAGCATATTCATTGTACGACCCTCAGGTTGGTTATTGTCAAGGTCTTCCTTTCGTTGTGGCCGTACTCCTTCTCAATGTGAGCTCCTCGTTGCTCCAATTCAATTTGTGTTTACTTCGTACAAACTAGATGCCGGACGAAGAGGCATTCTCGCTCCTCGTGAGGTTGATGCACTCCTACGATCTCCGGGGTCATTTCCTCCCAGAGATGCCTAAACTGCAGCTCCGACTTGTATGTAGAGGTCCAATGCAACAACTAGTTTCATTCACACTTACTTTCTGATGTTAGTACCAGGTATGCCCCTTAGTTGGATCTGCGATCCCCGTCTCAAGTGACATCAGTTCGACCGGTTGATAGAAGAACTATCACCCGTGCTTCACGTTCATTTCCTCCGACAAGGCATCAAATCTAGCATGTTCTGTTCGCAGTGGTTTCTAACGCTTTTCAGCTACCGGTAAGTCTGCAATTTCCAAGGCGCATAGCGTGACTCAGTAGTGGAACTTCAGATTTCCACTAGAAATCGTAGTCCGGATATACGACAATTGTTTGGCCAGTGGTATAGAAGCCATCTTTGCATTCAGCATCGTGCTGCTCCAGAAGAATGAAGAAGTTCTACTTACCCTCAAGTTTGATGATATCCTCGCGTTTCTGAAGAACAAGATTTTTGATCGGTACAAGGTACGTCGCGTTATTTTACCATCGCACTTTGCTTCACAGCGAAAATTGATAGATTGAGGCCTCGGATTCGCCTGAAGACCACGGTCCAGCCAAGAGCGTTACGTATGATGTAGACGCGTTCGTGCTGGACGCCATCTCTATGAAGATCACACCGTTCATGTTAGACGCTTACGCACACGAGTATGAGGACTTTGTCCGTGCCCGAGATGCTCATGCCATCGAGATCGATACGTTGCGAAACAGCAATCGCAGTCTGTCTGCGCAAGTGTGAGTACTCATCAGCAATTACAGGTGACCGTCTTTGAATGCTCGGACCGTGACGACAGGAAAGAACTTGATACAAATATGGCGCAATTAAATGCAGAGCATGTTGAGATCCTTGTAAGTCGTAACGCAAACGTTATTAGTTCATATATGACTGAGCGGTCGTTCAGAATCAGCTTGTAATGGCTCGGCTACGAAACGAAGAACTTGAGGAAGAGTTGGTTAGATACAAACTACTGTACAGTACCATTTCCTTATTTTGGGCCATGGTTCTGATATTCACGACAGTTACGCCGAGGCCATGCATGAGAACCAGGACTCCAAGTCATCTCACCGCTTGTCATCTCCTCTGGCTAGCAGAAGGGGAAGTCGTCACTTATGATACAGAAATTGGAATTCAGCACATAGAGATATGCGTTCCTAGGGCGGTACACGTGTTATAAAGAAACTTCTGATTCCACTACAGGGCAGACCCCCACAATGTGATACAAGTAAGACGGCCGACAAAGAACTACTTGGAATGAAGCCCTTGGGCAAGTTGAACCTACAGACAAATATTAAATTGCGGCCGATGATTCATTTACGCAAACACCGACCTCTTCCTTGCTGATGGTGCGCAACTCTCCAGGAGACGTAGCCTTGCCCGTGGCTGCACCCAAAGCGACTTGTGCCGTACGCACCGCAGATGAGTGCTTCGTAATCCAGTACTTGATCTCGTCCGGGATGATCTCAATCACGGCGACACGTGGGTCATTCTTGTCGCCCTTGTGGACACCGTCCTTCAAGTCACCAATATAGCCAGTAATGCTACGCTCAGTCAACACCAAGTCAATGCATGAAAACGGTTGACGCACAATGAGGACCAGTGCTTATTGATAAGATCCTTGTCCTGAGTCACTCTGGCTCTACCGGAATACGACGCCCAGTTCGTGGAGGATGGGTCGCAGAAACTGACATTGACGTGCGCATCATTCTCGATTTCCTCGAACTTGTGAGACACGTTGTTCGCGAGGAACACGAGGTTCAGTTGCGTGTCGCTGTATGCTTCAAAGGTTACGTGCATGTTAGAAAAAATCACAGTCTGGTGAGAATTGGATTCGTACGCGTAGCAGGAGTCATTGCTCGGGAATGCAAGTTCCCATTTGCATCGCGCGTGACGAGCATTCCGATTTTTGCATTCTTGATGACGGTGTGCAAGTCTTACGAGTTGTCAGTGTGACGAACTAGTTGTTCGCGAAACTAAATACATACCGGTGATCTTCTCCTGAAGAGTAAGATCCGTATTTTCTGCAGCGCAGGTGTAAGGATCCAAGCGGGCTTGTTCAGGACTCAGATTAGACATTCTTTATAAAATCGATGTGATAGTTTAGGTGAAGGAGAAGATGGCTCAGGGGCGAAAGGGTTGGGGTTTATGTAGGCGACGTTTTGGATGGTGTCCCCTGACGTCGTCGTGCTGGATCATAAACCATGACGTCAGACTGCTGAACCGCAACACCTTCCATATCGGTATGGGTCCGGGAAAGCCCGTAAGCCAACAGTACAGTTCTGATATTCACTAGCATATGCAGGAATAAACAAAAAATCACCTCTGAACTGAATTTTTGATTACCCTGAACTGTAGCAATTACAGCAGATGCAGCTCCCGTTGACTGTGTTACTGAATGAATGAGCTCAAAACACACATCGTTGGGTATATACAGCTACAGACCCCATGAATAACATTGATACAGTCCCTGTGTGTAGCAATTCACGAGTCCCAAGAAACATCAAACAACAAGACTAATACTTCGACCAAGCGGGAGTCTGGGGCTCCGCTTGCAATGCTGGAAAATCGCTTGCCTCCCACGTTCCCGGTATGAGGGCGATTGGGAGGATCCAAGTGGCGGTGAGAACGACTCCATATCCTACATTTGATATAACGTTATGAAAGCAATCAGTTAAGATTCAGTCAGTCACGTTGACGAATGACACGTACCTTTATCAAATACTTTGACTGCTGACCAGCTCCAGGCAATGAAACCTCCGATGTACCCGAGGTATGGTACAAGTCGGCGGAGAAAACTCATCGGGATACGCAGCTGCGGCGGCATGAGGGTGATGGGCAGATGATCTAGTAGCCATTTCAGTGCGGTTGTGATCATGGCAGCACGTTTCGCAGCTTCAAGCTGTTTGTCATTGAGCGCATCAAGCACGGGGGGTGGAAGGTAACTAAGATCAGTCACATAAGTTTTGAAGGTATGCGATTATATCGGGAAAAACACCTACATACGGAAGCCCCACCACATTGCTTGAATGGAGATTTTTGTGGGCGATGGGAGCCAGACACGATATTCTGGTGTCAATTCCATTACACCAACAGCAGACATGTCCTCTGGTTCGACTCTGCTGCTGGATGCAAATTGCTCAGGGCCCGCCCTTTGTTTCCCCTTGCGTCTATCAAAACTCTCGCTCTGTGCGAATACTTGTTCAATAGACTCTGAAGGAAGGGGAACGAATTTCAGCTGGGGCGTGCGGATCTCTTCTCCATCTCCATTGAGCGAGACAATCTCAGAGCGTGCTATCTCTATCTCCGAGTCCTCCGTGGGTTCTAAAGGCCCGTACATCATCACCGATCCATTGTCATCTTCATACTCCGCGCCTATGCGCAGTTCGTCTGTATTTGGATCAACGATGCCATCCTTCTTGGTGAGAGGGGATCGCAATCGGTCTAATACAGACCACACAGACTCTCTTCCACGATCAATTGACCCATTCATGGCGGTGAATGAAGTGAGGAATGCCATCAACTTTGAGTCGGAAACTCCTGTGGGGGAGATTGAAGGGTCGTCATTGTGATCTATGACTTGCCCTCCCGACGGTGTAGTATGAAACTGTGGGAAAGAAGTGGATAGCCCAGATGGCATGGAAGGTAATGATGCGATCATAGCTTGGATTTTGCGAGCGAGTGTGTCAGGTTCTGGTGGTTCGCTGTCAATGCCACCTTCTGCTCCATGGAATTGAACCAGACCATCAGTCGCACTGCTGCTTGCCTCCTGGATCTCATCATCAATGATGGGGGTAGCAGGAAGGGATGCAGCAGTGGGAGTGGTCGGTTGTTGAACTTGGTTGTCTTCCTCCACGAACCAGGAGGACGGAGGAAAACTTGCGCTCTTCGCCCTGCGTGCATACTTTAAGAACTTGTCTACTGCGTTTATCTTCGCTTTTGGAAGTTTTGATGTGGAGGGTGATAAAGCTGCCTCAGGCTCGTCTGCATGTGCGGTGGACGTTGATTGTTCTATTGTAGCGCTGCCCTTGCTGAAGGTCCTGATAAAGCGAGGAACGATACCAGGGGGCGGGCCTGATTGCGGAGGCGATGCATGCTGTTGTTCCATGGAGGCGATATGGAAGCAAGCCACTGCGCGTCGTATACAGCGTGTGTTATGTGTGGCTGTGCCCAACAGTTATTACTTCTTGATTTGGTAATCGATTGCTTGACAGTTTCCTCGAGGCTCGAGGCTCTCTCTGTGCGCTGCGAACGTTTGTGATCATACGAGGGCGGCAAGTTCTAGGCTCCTGCAAAGGGCTCCAAGCCTACCACAGACGACTATTCCTTCTATAGTACGGTCAAGAAGACAGTGTTTTTCTGGTGCGCTCAAGAACAGTACTAATAAAGTGCGCCAATCTCTCACTGCGCGGGCTTGTAGGTAACTGATTTGGTTGTTACGGCGGCCGAGGAATTTGCCCTTTGACCACAGATCTCAAACCGTCCTCGCTGAATGAAGCCTCTTAACACCACGTCCACTAATAATCTGCTCGAAAATTATGCAGCATGCTGGCAGTTCGAACTTCGGCACCCGATATATACAATCGCGCTTAAAGCGATCTGTATCAGTCTGGATCGATATGCTGTGTTATATACGTATGATAGCAGCTGGTTGTAGCCGGGCATAAGTCGGTTAAAGTAGCAAATCAGGCTGATCATGATGATCCATGATGTGATAAGATTAGATGTAAAATGTGCGGTAAACCAAAATGGGAAGTGGTTCGTTCCGTTAACGTTGAGCTCGCTGTGCACGACGGCGGTGCTAGGACTAGCAACGGACGGGACTAAGAAAGTGTAGTGAGCAGCTAGCTTGGAGCTAGCTAGACGTTGTTGTGATTTTTATTATGTTTCTTTGTGGGAGAATAGCCGCCGCGTGTTCTGTGGATGAAGCTCAAATGGGAAAGATGTGCGAGGCGTGGCTTGCAGCCGGCGCGCTGAGCCATGCAGAGGCCCTGCATTTACATTTACCTTTGACCGTCATTTGACGTTGCTTTATAGCTTCGCCCCATCAGACATCCTTTCATCGCGTGTACATCCAAAACTCCTCTCTTATTTAAATCTAGTCTAACTCATCTACCATCACCTCATATCACTTCCTGGGTTTCTATATCCTTCCCAATCATCATGAGCACCCTTGGAATCCCAGTCTCACATCAAGATTCTTTCTGTCCACAGATTCCTTCCTTCTCTCGCCCGCAAACTTATCCCCGTCCTCGTGAGGTGCTGGCCATAACCATGAACAATGTACTACCAAACCCCACATATATCCACGACTACCCAATACATCCCTCTCGCTTCCCAATCTCCTCCATCCGTCCAGATGGTCCACAGAATACACCATCAGTCCCACCACGCACTCCCCCAAAGCCTGTTTTCCCCCGTTATGACCCTCTCCATGTCCTCTCCCGTGAATCCACACCACCTCCACCCACAAAGCAGTCCTTTCCATCAATCGTCCACCCCCTCCAGGTGGCGCCCGGTGTCCTGGCTAATGGCGTCCTTACTGTGATGCTGCCCGCTGTCCGCGAGTTTCTCAGTGCTGCTGTCACTGCGCCACCAGCCGCACCCGACCTCCCGAGCGACAGCAGAGTATTAGCGCTTGCTGCACTTGCTGTCTTCTATCGTCCAATGCACCCTGCACATTGGGTCTTTTGGAATAAGGAACAGAAGAAGAACACTGCAGCAGTCGTGCAGAGTGTACTCGGTAAGTCTACTCGACGTATTCACTCTTGTGCACTGTAATATCTGGATTCCTGCGTCCTTGCCTTTGATGCCCATCGATTCTACATTTCATTACACTCAGCATGACTCCGTCAATTGTGTACTAACATCCGCTTCAGATACCACTCCCACCCCCATCATCTCACCCATCGGCTGGATAGCCACCCAAGACAACCTCTGGATTCTTGGTTCCCTCCAACACGCTTATTCCAGTGCACTCTCTTCCCAACCCTGGTACGCCGCATACGTCCCATCTGAAAGCGAAACCCGCATGAGTCTGCGCAAGCGCAAGCCCACCATGATCCAAGAACAAGTCATCGAAGATGACGATGACGATCTCCTCGTGCCTCCTCCTCCAAGGAAGCGTGCAAGGACGCGCAGGACTGCTACAGCTGCCAGGAGCCCGAGGAAACCGGACGAATCTTCCCTTCCTGACAACGCGGAACCAGAAGAGGTGCCCGATGATGTCGAAGCAGGCACCGAACTACCGGAACCGGAAATGGAGCTTATGTTAACGCGCGCAGCAAAGCGCGAGCTCGTCGAAACGCCTGTGCTAGCACAGGATGTGGAGAAATCTGTCTCTCCGGAGCCGCGTAGGAGCCAGCGGAAGAAAGGCGAGTCGCCGGCATCTTCGGCGACCACTCTCACGCGCACCCACTCGCGGGAGTTGTCGGCGGAGTCCGTAGAGGATGTTGAAAGTGCTGGTAGCAGCACTGTTTGTGAAGAGGAACCGGACAAGTCAAAAGCAAAGAAGGGCCGTGCGGACAAGGTCGTTAAGTGCCTTGATACAGTTGTCAAGCATCTTGACGATAACGGCGAGGAGGAGGAAGATGAGGAGGAAGCAGAGGAGGAGAAATCTGCTCCCGCCAAGAGATCCCGCCCTTCAGCTTCTCGTGCAAAACCGAGGTCCAGGGCCCCACCAAAGAGAACCAACTCGACCAATACCAATTCCGAGGAAGGCGGCGAGCACGCAGATGCTACTCCCGCACCTCCTGCGCCTAAGCCAAAATCGCGCTCGCGCCCAAAGACGCGCAGGCGGTAGACTGGCACGGATTCTTCTTGTTTCAACACATCAACGAATTTCTGACGCATTGGAATGACCGAATCATTATATCAAGAATTGCATCGAGTACCGGAGCACATCGCACATCACATCACATCGTATCGCACAAGCATCGCGCTTCGTCACTGGGTCAGGATAATCTGGCCTATTGGATCAGGATTAACAGAAAGGAAGGAAGGAAGCATCTGAAGGAATGAATGCGTAGAATGTACTATCATCGATTTTCAGGACTGAGAAGGTTGTTGCATCATCAGTTCTTTTCCTATTCTCGTCATTTTCATTTTCCTTGTCCTCTCACCATCATCTCCCAGTTCTCTTTTCTTTTTCTTTTCTTTTCTTCTTCCCCTTCTCCCTCTTTATTTCCGATCTTCCTCCACTCCTCTAGCTCAGGTGCACAGTCACTGGATTTGTCAAGGGCAAGAACCCATCGCTTGTTGTCGCACTGCTATCGTCTTCATTTTTTTTATCATTGTCACTTCCATCACTATCATCACCTTTTTCTTTTTTTTCTCGCCTTGTTTTGTGTGTATCATCACGTTACTAGCAGGTGTGTGCATGGCGAACTCGCCTTTGTAGCGGCAGAGAATCCTGGTGTATATGTACTACTACGACTGCTACTATAGATTAGCTGGAGCTTAGGCTGCACACTCACAGAGTTGAGAGCGGTGTATATCATATTTTCTTGGTCTTTACGTTGTGCATTGCAAGGCCATTATATCATATAGATTTCTGAACTTGCGATCTGGCTTCTGCTCGCGCGCGGCGCGACCATGAGAACACGGTGTGACAAGTCACGTGCGTGTGAGTGTTGGTGTCACGTTTAGCAAAACTTTGCCAGATCCTCCTGTGCCTTCGTTGTCATGGACAAGCACTTATTTCTCGCATTTCTCCTCTCGATGATTTACATATGAATGTGCTAATGGCACATTAACACTCTAATCACGATGTGATCACACTAGCTGAGCTTGGCTGGGACCCTACCTGCCGTACGGAAAGTCAAGTCTAGTCTCTAATAGCCGCCGTCACGATCACGATCACAGCAAAGGACAGACATACACAGGCATATGATACATCCACGCGGATCTGCTAAATCGATGCTGCTGAAACACCCCTGATGGCATCCTCAAGCCCGATTGGCAATTGTTGTAACTTGTGGCTGTATCGGATTCTCTTGCCTTGTTTCAGGCTACGTTTAAATTGGCTTCCTACGTTGGGACGTTGCCTCCTCTACGTTCCATCAGCGATACTCCTGACTCACACTTCAAATGTAAGTATGTTTTTGTTTTTGTTGTTTCGATCGCGGTCTGACAAAAGTTTCACAGTGGGTTGGGAATGTAATTGTAGCCTTTGTCAATGATTCTGGTTGCTATTCCTCAGTACTCTTCGGGCGGCTATCCTTGATGACTGGGATGTATTAGCGGCTGATTTGAAATGTCCGCCGGGGAGTTGGGTCGTCAATGCGGCCATTTACGCTGCACCCGGAAACCGGGATACCTGCCAGGATGGTAAATTGTCAGTTGGCAATGCAGTCATCCACCCCGCGCTCAAATTATCGTGAAACCTGCCTGGATGGTGGATTGTCACTGCGGCCATGAACGCCGTTCCCGACATATCCCCGAATACCACACTGAGGCGCTGAGCCTCAAATTAGCGTCTGGTGGATTTAAAGAGGCTATATGTTTTGGATCCCTGCACGGAACGCATTGCTTCGGCTATATGCGCTTTGAAGGCGTTGGCGCGCGGGACCACATATTCAAGGCTCCTACGTAGGCTTGTGACGCCCTTCCCTGGCTGCGTGCCGCGAAGGATAACCCTTTTTCAAGAATACCGTGACAAGGTGCCTCTTTAGATCCCCTACACAAGACTTTTTGGGTTGCCGAACGGCATCCATGGTTGGTTTCGTTCCATGCTAGCGTTGCCTTGGGAGGATAAATAAATTGCTTTGAATGAGCTAAGATGCCTCAAAAAGGAAATCACGCTCTCGACACGGTGTGCAGCACGCATGTACTCAGGTTTCTCGCCATCCCGCTCTTTGCAACCACGGTGATGTCATGGCGCCTGTTTTTACCCTCGGATGACGCGGCTGCGTATTCTAGCGAGGCAACGAAGGCTATAGGACCGCTCGCCGGACGTTCTTACAGATAACTTCGGTCCACTGCTCTCTGGTTCTACAACCGCGCCTCCCACTAAACGAGCAATGCGATCCCAATAGACTCATTTGCCCACGTATCTGTGCTTTCAGGATCAGACAGGCCGCGATCGTGGCTGGGTGTCACACGTTATCGCCCATCCAAGCCACCGCCCGTCACGATATCGTGCCGTACATGAAATACCTCCTTTCAAAATCCCGTTTTTTCTAGACTTGCTTAATATCAGCGGTTTATTCCAGCCTTTGTTGAAGCCGTTCCATGACATCCCAGGAACTCCTGTAATGCTGGCCTTCTCGTCATTATCAGCTCCCGCTGACACAACTTTCCCGAATCTGCAAACCTAGATACCTTCATGAACGTTCATCCGTTCCTGCACCCAAACATTGGCTCTCACTCTGGAATAATATCGCAACACCAAACTTTATAGGAAACGTTTCTCCCGCCATTGTCTATGGTTCAACGAAGTCACGCTAAAACGTTTTAACCGGACCTCTGGCTCAAACATCTCTCGTTGGTTATCATGCGAGCGTTATCGCGCCTAATTGGACCTACTGATTTACGTCAAGATTCCCAACAATCAGGATTACGTCTGGTGCGGAGATCGTCGGCGGGTTTGTTCCCCTTCCAAACTGAAGGATTCACGTTGACATCCGAATCAGTCGTCTGTCCACCCCTTGACGCCCGCACGTTGATGTGCCCCTCACCTAGCCGGCGTTGACACAACTTAGAATCTTAGTTCTCTGCGGTTGCGCCCCGAAGAAGTGCGCTTCACGTTCACTTCGAATTCCTGGTCCTGGGTCACGAGACAGTCTTTTCTCATTCTCGATTCGGTTGATTTCAAATTCACCCTCGGTCTTTCTCGATATCTGCATATTATTGGATATACCATTAACATTCATCTCTTCGTCTCGGTGGAGCACGCATCGTAGAATGGAAGCCTGAATGCTGCTTATCCTCATTGGTCCCACTGGCGAAGGAATCAAATGCCTGTTTATCGCGATGCAGATAAAGCTAGAAGATAAGGATATGAACGCGCCATCAGCTTTGCGTCCAAAACGAGGCTTCAATGGCGGGGTGATAACAGCGATAACTGTCGTGTTCACGCCACAGCTCCATTGGACACAGATCACGCAAACGTATACATCTATGACAGTCCCCAGGATCGTAACGTTGCATGTCCAATTACATGTAACAACCGATGGAAGACGCTCGAGAACTCCATATCCCGCGAAGCTCAGGGAGGGATACATTACTCGGCTTATTGCGAGCGAATAGGCCCGACCAGGCGTTATGAACGGCAACCGGGGCCAAGCGCCGGGGTCCAAATTAACCTGACGCACATTAACGCAATGTCCATTTTTGTGCAAGTCTCTCCGCGGACCCCCTGAGAGTGTCGAAATCACCGACGTCAATAAACCATTTAGTCCGCACGCCGCACGCCAAATTGTATGGTCCATCTCAGAGACGCTGCACGCAAGCCTTCAAATATTCATGGCCCATCGGTGGTGGCTGCACTGTGACGACTGCATCAGCGGCAAACTGTCGCGCGCTTGCCGGTACCGCGGACAAAACTTCCCACGACACTGCATAAATGTTATGATCGCGCTCGCCCAGTCCACCGTGGTTAGCTGTGCTTGGCAATCAAAGCCTTGTGTGAGGTATTTGTATTTGAGGACGCCTTTTACCAGCGACTGAACGAACTACTTATAGGGACGGTCCGGGGAACGACGCTTGGTGAGAAGCGTACCAATGCTGAGTATTCCCTCGCAGGGTTCGCGGGCCAGCGCTGATAGTCCGGGGATTTATAGAGCCCCACACTTGGTGTAGCTTGCAGGTCGTTTAAAGATTACCCGGCGATGGTCTCAAGTGTTTTCCCGGTATCATTCCATGTACCATTAAGGAATGGGTTTGCAAGAAGGGTTAGACTCGGATATGGTCGGCACCATTTATCATCATGATATGAAGTCACACTGAGATCGGAAGTCTTCGATCGACCTACCGCCGCGGGAGAATAGCGAGGTTTGGATATCAATAGCAAGCCAATTGCTTGATTGTGAATAAATGGTCCCCCCTTCAATTCGAACAAACGTTCTGCATGGCGGCGTTAACTGTGTGCGGGGTATGGATCATGCGCACCACAGACACTGACTTGTATCTTGTGAGCCGCCACCAGAAATGCGGGCGGAATTTCAGGGCATCACCGGTGTGTCATGGTCTTTCGATTTCGCTTAGATGAGATTGGCACGATAAGTTCGTGCCGAGCTCCTCGCTTGTATGAAACCACGCTGCCAACCCCCCTGAATGCTAACTCAAAGATTTGTCACTTGAAGGACATACATGCTATCCTTGTTTCAGAATTGGGGAATTTTTATGTAACGTTTTCCCCATAGATGGAACGACTGAGACCTTGTATGGTCTGCCCAAGGAAGATCCCATTCTCCCATGTAGTATGTGGCACTTGAATAATTGAACTGTATTTCGGCGCGCATGATCGATATATATATCGAGGAGAAGTGGTGCTATATTTCTCAGAGTGGGTCATGATGTTCCTGAGCCAGAACATGCTACTATAGTAGGTTATGTTAGGCGAGACATGTGTGAACGGAATTATACTCCAATGACTTGAATAGCGAGCAGGGTTTGGTATTGATTAAAGGGCGGGGAAGTGACGCATGTGCGTCTACATGGTACTGATTACGTCGAGCTCCATAGATGGAGGGCCGCGAAAGGCGTGGCATTTAAATCAGGATTCTAGCCAAGGTCGGAACCTTGCAATTGAAAGACTTGACAGTTCTCAGCCTTTCCTAAGCCGAAACTTGGGAACGAAGCGGGGTCATTCACCGAAAGTGGATATGAATGGAGTGGCTAGCAGTCCCAATTCGAATTTTGGCAAGACCCGTATGGAAGCCGGCTGAATTTGAACCAACGTGTTAGCTGTGAAGATATAAACGTGCCATTTACTGTCTCTCACTGTCCATGTGCACCCACATGACCCTATCGCCGTCGACAGCGGTGCAGTCAGTTTAGTAGGTAGTTTAACCCATACGCTGTCCTCGGAGAGGGGAGAGTCGGTGAATGTCAGTCCCGTGAGCCGAAGGAAGGTACATACCGATTAGTATTTGGGTGGACGTTGGACAGGGAGTTTGGAAGCTTCACCCGATAAATTCAAGGAGGCTATGCATGGCGTAACTGGCCAGGCCCCATGCCAATGAGCAACACGGACGACAACCGTTTAGCACGTCGACTGCTGTGCATTCATGGAGGATGAAACAAGTAAATACTCCAATGAATAATTAGATAGAGCAGCTGTGAAACAGTTACAAGGAATGGAAAAAAAGACCGGTGGTCCAGAATTCAAGAAGAATGGTTTAGTTACAATGTAAGCGCTGTGACCTGGCAAGGCATTACCAAATTCTGCTTCCGTCTTAGCGGGTCACCCAAACTCACCAGCCATTGTTGCGCTGGCCACCGCTTTCTCTCTTCCCACTAACACCATCACTCCTCAATGTTCTCCCAGTCGTCCTCCTCGTCGTCTTCATCCTCCTCGTCGCTCCAAAAGATGAAGAAACGGTAAGTCAACTTCTCTACCTCATGCTCCCCAATTCTCACCCTTCCTCATCCTATCTCTTCAGTAGATGGACGCGAGAACAACTGTTAAAGAGTCTTGAGGTCATTCAACTTCTCCATTTACAAAACTATTCAACGTAATTAAACTCTTTCTTCGTCCCATTCTAGATCTTGGGTCCTCTCGCAGCACCGTTGCCACCAGACCTCCCTCCGTCACCCCCCGCATCCCGGTCAAACTCCCCTACACTTCCAGCCGTCAAGAGGAAGCACGATTCCACCCTGGAACATGATGTCGTCAAGCGCTCTAGAATCAACGGGCTTCCAGAAAAGCCCTCGTCGCATCACCATCATCATTACCACCCACCACCTCCGCCACCTCCTCCTTCTCAACCGCTCAGGTCCTCCAACGCAGTTCCTAACTTTAACTTGCGTTCTGAGCCATCAGAGGATGGTGAAGTACGAGAAGATACCACTGCCTTGACACCCCGGGGTCCGGCGCCTGCAGTCTTGTCAACCACTGTGCCTGTGCGGCGTCCGCGGCGCGGACGGCCAGCACCCGCTTCCTTCGATGAAATGCATGACATATACCACAAGTACGGTAGAATGCTCAAGTATTCAGGCGATGCTCGCTTCTGGTCGACATATCCTGCCACACACAAGGAATATCGTCCTCTGGCTAACCCTCCGCCTCCAAACTCTCCATATCATAAGCATGGAGGGCTCATAGCGCGGCTTGAGCTCGTAGACGCACTCGTGTGCTTCACCTACTCGTTGTGGAGCAAGGATTTTAGCAGGAAATCGTGCTTCCGTGAGACTTGGGCTACCATCGAGGCATTCCTCGGGTGGTGTAAAAATAAATGGATCGCTGAGCTTGACACGATTGGCGATCGTGAAAAAGCCCTATTGGGCTTGATGTAAGCACTCACTTATTGTGGTTTTTTGTTCCGCTCACGCATTTAACGCACACAGCTGGATGATTGAAGGATTCATCCACGGGCGAAAGTTCTTCTTTTCAGCAAAGATGGTCATAGAACCTGAAATGGAACGCACATGGGCCAAAATGAAGAATGATATGGCAGTGCTCAGCAAGGAGGCGGAGAAAGCGGATATGAACGGCATGGTGGGCAGCGCAGGCCAACAATCCCTCGTCTCACAGCCCACACCACCAATGCTTCCTTCTCCCGCAAGCATAGCTCCTGCCAACAGCGCAAACTCTACTCCTATAAACAACAGTGCGAGTGGCACTCCAAACGCGAATACTTCTAACAGTATCAATCTGGTTAACTTGTCCGCTCCCTCACGCCCAGCGCCTCCGATTTCCACCGCACTCCCACAGTATATGCATGGACTTCTGCCTCAGACCGCCAAGGGACAAACTGCGAGCTATAACATGGTCGAGGCATCCGCCAAGGCAACAGCAACCATTGGTCCCGTGTTCACGTATTCCGTCAAAGAGTTGTCAGGTGGCGTTATGGCCGCGGGGTACTGTATGGAGTTTGCGCAACGCACTCTGACCCTGCCCATACTGGCGCGGCATTATCCCACGACATTCGCACGGATGATGAGCTCGAGTCTGACTGCGCATGAAGAGCACGAGCCTGACATCGAAGATGAGGAAGGGGAACTGTTTTGGCCTGGCCAGTGTGTAACTGGAGAGGGTCTCGGTTGGGTTTGCCTGATGGGTAAAGCCATGATCAAAGAATTCGGCCGAGACATTGGTTATCTCGGACTTGCCGGCGTCGTCCCAAAGCCCGCTCCTGGACCGATTACAGGCGACTCATCCCGACACGCGTCTGTGCTCCGGTAGCAGGCCTTACCATTCCACGCGGTTCTCATTTCTTGTCGGCATTATCATCTGGAGTCATGATTTTACTTGCTATCCACGGAAGATCTTGGATGGATTTTCTCGGATTTCGTTACAAAGAAGGTTTTCAAGCCTTCCGGATCTCGCCCTATCGCGCCAGCTTTCCTCAATGGACGTTGCCTACGCTCTAGCGAACTCGTCCAACCTTTCGTAGCACCAAGCCTGCTGCAGACCAGTGCATTTAGCGCTCCCAACATTAGATCAAACTTGTATTATTACTCATATCACTTGTCATCGATATCACCTCTGCCCTGGCCATGCCGAGACCGTACCTTTCCCTACCGTCACCTGCTGGTCTGCCGACTCGTACCTTGGATCGAGAGGATGTGCTAATTGCATCGTCACCGCCACCTGCATTCTCATCCAACTGCATTTAGCACTGGCCTCTCATCCCTTGTATTTATCCCGATCTACACAACTCTCTCGTCCTCTCAACGCGGTCCTCTTCTCTGCTGTTTGTGAAGGAACCAAAACGTACATATGTACTTCTACTATTATTTCGAGTGCCGTCGAAGACAGGACACTTGAGGCTGAGACGGCTTGGTCCCCGCGCCCCATCAGATTGCATGGGGTGTATATCTCATTTTTATCCCTGGGGTTGAGAATTACTCTGCTTGTTTGTACACCTAATACAATTTCCTGCAATTTGCCCTGAGGCTTGGAGCGCGCGCAGAATTCTTCCGTGATCAGGTCCGATCCATGTGAGATAACCTCCACAAGCGGTGATGGTTTCATATGCAAGGTACAGTGTTCAAACGTTAAGGCGTTAACTTTCCCTGTTGTTGTGGGAACATTGAGATCATAGGCACCCATTCCATGCGATGTGATTGATGCGGGTCATGTGCATGCATAATGTCATCGAGTTTAACATACACATAGAGAAGCATGGGTGCAGCATGAGCGCGGCGTTGATGGTGAAGCAGAAAAAAAGAATATCCAGAAAGACCATAGCAGTCACACTCAGACCGCGCAGGTCCTCCCAAGTATGCGAGCAGCAGTTTTCACCGGTTAGACTTGGCAACACGCTCGAGCTCATCTTTTTTCTGTCAAACGGTGGAAATGAGGCCATGATTGTTGACATAAGATCTTGACTTACCTTGATAGCGTATGAGTTCGAGGAACCCTTGGCGGCGTTGATGAGCTCATCAGCAAGACACTCGGCGATGGATTTTACGTTGCGGAAGGCAGACTCCCGCGTCTGATATCGTATCAAGTAAGTGACAATAATCTTGAAGGTCGGGATATGCTTACACCGATAGTTAGGAGGGAGATGGCCTGGTTGACTCTCCGCAGGGGTGAGACATCGACGGCTTGACGACGGACGGTACCCTGAGAACCAATACGGGTGGAGTCTTCCCGAGGGCCAGTGTTGACGATAGCATCAACGAGAACCTATGTGCTGATTAGCATCTTGAGTCGTATAGCTACTTCCGCTCGACAGACCTGGATGGGGTTCTGGTCGGTAAGGAGGTGGATGATCTCGAATGCATGTGCAACAATGCGGACAGCCATAAGCTTCTTGCCGTTGTTGCGGCCCTTCATCATCAAACTACAAACGCTCAGTGTCTTCGCCTTTGTGGAATGGATATTTGGCGCACCTGTCAACCAATCGCTCGACGATGGGCATTTGTGCCTTCTTGAACTGCTTCTTGGCATAACGGCCAGCAGTGTGGGGCAAGTAAACGGCATGGCGGACTTGGATGTAGTCCGTGAGGGAAATGTCCTTCACTTCGACACTGGACCAAAATCAGTCAATATAAAGACAATGCGCCGACAAGTCCAAACGTACTCTTGGGTATCCCACTTTCCGAACAATTTAATTTCCTGACCGAGCTTTGAGACGTCCTTGGGAAGGGTGGTGGCCATTTTGAGGTGCTTGAGGGATCTTGATGCAAGGTGGCCTTAGACCTTTTGCGCGACGATGAGCGGCTGTTTGCTCCTGTTGTGCCACTACAGGAGAATAAGGTTTACCAGCCATCCGGTAAAGGCCGAGAACTGTACAGTTCCAGGATACGCGCCCGCGTGTCAGCCTCGTGTGGGGATCATGTCCATGGTGTGTAACTTCAAATCTTCCAATCTGAACCGTTTTGCCGATGGTCTCATATCCGAGAAGTTCGTATTATGAAATCAGATCGCTGCGGTTCCCGAAGGCTATTCCTGTTATTTTGATTGTTTCAAGTCTACTTTCTGAACAAAGCCCCGGCATATGATGGTGTTCTTCTTCGTCTTTATCTGGCGCCGCAAGATATGACGGGGGTTCTTCGTCTTCGTCTAGCTCAGCGAAGAATGCTCATCTTATGTCGGAGCTTCGTTGCTCCACTAAACATCGTGTGCTCTCGCTGGTTTCTGGTACGTACATGTACCACATCATGATCATGGCGCAGCGTGATTGATTTCCTTCAAGTAAATCTGATTTTGCACAGTGTGGCACTTGCTGCAGGATATGCTATATCTGGCATCCGGCTTGTTTTTCTTCTGACCGGTTTCATATTGAGTCGAAGTAAGTTGCATCCGACCATCATCAATACCACATCCACTACCCTCGTGTCTCGGCCTCGGGGATAGTCTCTCATTGGAAGACTGAGATATCTTACGTGGGCTGGTCGAAAACATCTTTTTTGACGATCTTGTCCTTGACATCAATCAATTGCATTGCCCCCTAGCTGAGAGCTTTGCTCTTATCTATGAATTAAATGAGAAAGCACCCAACCTTTGTAATTTCACCCATGGCTGCCCAGCCAGCTTGGTATGTTTACTTCATTATTCAACATGAGCTTGATGGATGAAGAGTAAGTGCATTGAATCTACGGCCGCGAAAGTGATAAATGGGCGCGGTGGGCCGTAACGCGTAACGTTCGTAACCCTTTCCTTTGTAATAGGGTAAACGGCAGTGTGCTAGATTACGTCCTATTTCTATCGAAACTTCCTTTTTCATGCTGAACCTTCTGACTTGCAAGCAGATACTTTCTATTAATTGTTGGCTTCGAGATGTTTGAGAAGCTTGATGACCCGATTAAAGTTGGCGTTCAGGTCTCCTTTCGAATCTTTCCTCAGGACTATCAACGTCCCTCGTCCTTTCATTCCTGTGAAGTCAGGTCTCTTCAACAGACTTTGACTTCAGCAAGATATCCTGCTTTCACTCATTCTGTACGGAATATAGATCATGTCTAACTTAGAAGTTCTTGCATATGACTCGCGAGCTTTTGCGCATGCCGCTTACAATGTATGGGTTACTCGTATCTGCCAGCGTGAGTGTTACACATGCTTTGGTCGACATTCAGACTTACCTTTTGATACAGTGTGCCCTTGCATCATTTTCTTATATGATTACTGTACGTCTCGGGTGCGTATCAAGACCAGTCCGCACTAACCCTTGTGATCAGTCCTCACGCTCGATCGAGAGGTGCAGTGATCTTTGTCATCGTGTGGATTCAAATGTCTCATTCTTCATTAGGTTGAGTTCATATGGGTTCGTCTTCGTCAAGTTTATGCAAGGTCTGGCTTACCAATGACCAATGTCGTAGAGACGGCCGATGAGATCGTCCAGCGTATTATATATCATTGTAAGATTGCTCTCATACTTGTAGAACACCTTTGAACGACAGTTAGGTGAGATTTGGTGGCGGCGCACTCGTGTTGTGAGTTCTTGCTCGTTGAAAACGAACAATACAGTCACTGACTTCCTTCGTAGTCTCACTGCTGCAGGTTGTCATAATTTATCTTGGGCTTGAATCATTGCTGACTGACGCTTTCATCAGCGTTTACGAGCGAACGGACTTCTCTAGAGGTATGTTTCTTATTCCTCACATCCGCCCCATATCTGGGAACTAAACGCCTCCAGTTGTAAGTTGTATATTCCGAACGTCATTATTGCATCAGCCGTTCATCCCACCTTAACACCGAAACAATATCATTAGCTGTAAGCAGGAATTTTTCAGCCTGATGTCAAATCTGACAGGGATCATCAGGTTCAGTCTTCCTGAGAATTCAAGGGTGGCCCAGTTTCTGCGTCCTTTGGGCAGTTCAGCGTAAGACATGTTCTGTTTCTCTAGCAGATGAAACCACTGACATCTACTCAGTCATACTGCAGCTCCGAGTGTACGCTCTATATCGTCGATCTCAAGCGGTCCTAATTGCGATGGCGGTCGGGTTTACGGCGGAGGTTATAGCCATGTCCATAATTTTAGGAATAGGCATGGCAGAGACTACCAGCGAGTATCCACTGATCCGCAATCAATTATATTTAAACTGACGTTTCTTGCTAGATTCAAATGAGCCAATGCCAGGCACCAGAATCTGTGCCGTCACGCAAGCACCACCTGCGCTTGCGTACGTGTGGCTTCCCGATATTGTTTTCGGAGCATTTCTGTTCGTGCTTGCCGCCAGGATTGGTTTCAAGCGCGGCAGATTTGGCTTTGATATCTTCCGCATGGAGAGAAAAGACCTTGTTGATGCTCTCGTATATGGCAACGTCAAATACTTTTTCTGGTGAGTAGGGCCTGTTACATCTGTTATCTATTGTTATGACCGCACCCGATAGCATACTCGCTGCGAACGCTGTAAATGCGGGAATCTGGCAAGGGTTAGGGGTAGGCCTAAACCCGTTCTGAAACGGTGCTCCTTTAACTTATGACTCCAACAGTTTAACTGGTTCGAAGCTCCAGAGGGGTTTGCGGCTGTCATTGAAATCGTCCTTGGGTGTCGGATGGTCCTCGACCTTAAATCAGCGGTGTCTGATTCTGAGGGCTTGCATCTATTGGACTCATTCCCACTCAGAGACTCTTTTGGTGCTAGAGAGGGTCCGTCAACACTGTATTCTGCAGTTAGCACGTATGATCTCGAGGTTTTGAAAGGTCAACATCGGCTCACCCAAGAAATTGAGGTAGCTTCTCCGACTAGTTGTACGTCTGGGGAAAGCTCTCGTGCTCTCATCGAGGGACAAAACCAGACGTGTAACAGTCCGCTTCCTACCATCGTCTAGTATGCACTATTTTTACCAAAGTTTATCATTCTCCCCGACTATACCACATTCATTGTTCGGTGTTTTTGTATGCAATCAAGGTCTTAGTCAGACGGGTGTCCAAAGCGTTCCCTTGCAAATTCAAGGGACAAATGGGAGCGAATTGACAATGAGGAGGCAATTGTGATATGAAAGATGCGAAAACGCATGGCAAATCGATCAGTGCCTCTATGTTGATCATGAGGATAGTAAATCATCCCTTTCGCATCTTCCGCGGCATCTGCACACTTCATCACAGGGCATATTCTCCGAAATCAAAATATATTCAAGCATTGTGCGTTGACCGTCCATTGTCCTATAATAGGTGGCGACTGATAAAGTACTGCTTCGACTAGTGTTGAATTATTGGTATCATGATCAATGGCGATGATTTGCTGACAAAATAATTCAAAGTCCAGGTTGCTGGCGAATGCCACCAAAAAATTCCATGATGTCTAAAAAGACTCACTCAGAAGTCTGACGTATTGTCAATGACCAGGCACGTACCTTGTAATCTAGCTTCTTTCTTTTGTCTTTGAGTTTCTGTACGTTTAGTCCCAGCAAATGCCTAAACCGATCAATGAAACATGCAATTGCCCGAAAGCAGTCATCAACACTTGCCTGTTGAATCAGAAGCTTCTTTCTCTCTTGTATCTCAATGACCTAATGAAACTGTCAGAAAGACAGACCACCCGATTCAGGGAACATACTTTGGACTCGACGGTGTTTTCGGCGATAAGTTGGTAAACGTGAACTGGTCGCTTTTGTCCGATACTGCTTCAAGTCAGTTCGGTCTATGTGAGAAGACAGGTGTTGCAGCTCACCGATTGCATCTGTCAATTGCTTGACTTTCAATACCCTCCTGTTATGTGCGTCAAGTCGTTGCTATGAAGGAGAAACTGCAGAACTTGCCTGCCACCAGCTAAACACGGGGTGGCATGTCAGTTCATCGGAGCTAGCTATCACAGAGAAACGCACGGGTCCATCCTACGATACCAATTAAGTTTATAGTTGCAGCGACCAGAGCACATCACTTACAAAATGACATTGTTGGCGACAGTGAGGTTCAGACCTAATGACCCAGCTTTCAAGGAAATCAACATCACTCTGGGGATCTCGCCTCCAAAAGAGGAGCCATCGAGTCTAGCTTTCTGGCTAGTTGGTGTGCCGTATCTTGCTTTCGCTTTACCCTTATTCTTAGGCTTCGACTTTCCCTTCCCTTTCTTTGCCCTGGTAGAAAGATCCTCCTCAAAGTCGTCGTCGTCGTCGTCGTCATCTACGATCAAACTGGAATCATCGTTCTCCAAAAGGACATCATCTTCCACTAGGGTTGTGTGTGTCGACGTACGTCTTCTGCTTGACGGAATGGGGGTCTCGACGTCAACCGCCAGATCTTCTTCAGCTTCAAGTGGAATAGAGAATCTCTCAAGGGTTTCTTTCCGTCGCCTTGCTGAAAGCTGACCATCGAACCGCACATACGGAATGCTACAACGCAATTAACATTGACTTGGGAAGCGATTAGTAATGAGATCATACCCATGCTCCTCGAGGGCCTCGCCGATCTGAATGCAGTGACATGAGCATGGTTGCAACGCCTTGAGGCTTCAGGCGCACCTTATCCAGGAATGAAGTAAACTGGGAAAAAACAAGGCTCTTCTGGTCGCTAGGGATCAGTTGGAGAAGGTGGATCAACTGATCAATCTTTGCAGACGATCCGGTTCGGAGTGTGTCATGAGTTTCGTTCTCATCACGACGAACAGGCGCTTGAGTAAGTTCAGTGGGAGGTGGTGGTTCGATTAAATCACCCATTCCAATGGTACGGCGATCCTAGAGGTATGTCAGCAAACCGAATATTGCTATAGACATTGACATTGCTGTACCATAGGGCATTTCGGGTCTCTGGCTATCACTTCAGAAATGCTTGGGAAATTAAGTCAGAATACTGTTGCTGTCAAGCACTATCACAAATCCTGACCATGCAAGACAGAACGGGTGGGAACAAGCTGTGATCCTCGGATCATTTAGGACGTCGAAGCAGATAGGACACTCTACATTGTCTTCAATAGCTTGGGCAAGGAGACTCTGCAGATGGCGCCTCTGATCTTGAGTAACCGGGAGAGCGGCACGTACAGATTCTTCGTTATCCTCTGTAGCACGAAGTTGTTCCAAGTAGTTCGGAGGAAGAAGGCCTGGGTGTAGAGCCACTTGTCGTAGGCGTGTTAACATGCTAAGGATGTTTGTCGTGAACTATAAGGAGAACCCAAGTTAACGCAGTTGTCCTTGTGATCGGAGGATACGCACCATAGCAGTCATCCCACCTTGTTGGTTCATGAACTTCTGCGCCCGCTGCTGAGAGACTGACCAGATGGCATCATAGAGAGCCTATATTACATTCAGTGTGACCGATGCCACATTAGTGGAGAAAGCTCACTCGTGCTTCATCTCCCAATGGAACCGGAATGACGGTAATGTCGACCTAAGGGAGAAATTAAAACTGCTGTACGTTTTGGAGCAAACGACGGGTCGTCACTACCGGAGGTAAAGGCACAAGTGGCTTCCCCAAACTGTCTTGCATCTACGAAACCCAGGTCCGATCAGAACAGTCCGTCTGCAATTTGCAATACCTTACCTCTTTCGTGCGACGAATACAGGCGTGACTCATCAGAGCCTGCAACCAGTAATCAGTAGGATTCGACATAGTAGTGATGCGTAGATGATTCACTCGCAGCAGTTCTGCACCGGAGGGATCTCCATCCTTCAAAGGACGTAGGAGCAGACGCTTATAAAAGTCCTCGTTGTCGAGCGGACGACAAATCTGAAGGAAAGTCAAGATGGACCCAAGATCCTGCAAGTATTTGTGGTTTAGTCATTCTTTTCACCATGTCTCCGGAAAACACACCCTTGGAGAATTAATCTGAAAACACAGGATTGTAAATGAAGCATCTGTGATCAAACAATCATGCACTCACGATGGGGGTGCCAGATAACGCCCACCTGCGTTGCGCCGTGAGTTTGCAAACAGCTTTGGCCATCTTGGTCTTCGGGTTACGAATTGTGTGTCCTTCGTCAAGAATGACTCGCTAATGAGACAACAGGTAGGTTACACCTTGCGTTCATGTCATCCTTCACTCACCTTCCACTTCACCTCGAACAGCGCCCTCTCAACCTTCTTTTTCTTCTTAGATGGTCCATCGCCAGCCGTGGACGCAGAAACGTCAGCTTCTCCAGTGACCGTCTGGTACGTTGTGATGACGACATCATACTGCGAGAGTTGTTTGGGTGTCATGTCGCGTGTTGCGCCATAGTAGGTATATGTCGACATTGCACCCCTGACACAATGTTCTTCAATTTGTTTCTCCCAGTTAGATATGACCGAAAGTGGAACAACTGGTAACCTTCAGCAACAGAAACACCTTCGGATGAGAAAGTTACCAATGAGTGTGCTCTTCGAATGACCAGTGGGAACGTCCTTCTTTGTTGCAAGAATAAGAGCCAGCATGGTAAGCGTTTTCCCCTGCATGCAAGCTCAGTGTCACCTCCAGGTGCTTGAGAATACACTAACCAGCCCCATGCTATCTGCAAGGATCGCACCGCGGCCAAGCAGAGGAGGTGATGTTATCTCTTGAGGAGTTTTCGTTGCGACTACTCACAGGTGAGCAAAGTACAGCAAGTAATGTCATATACTCAACTATTGAAGTAATAGGGCTGATATGCTTGAATGAAAGACTGAAAGTTTAGGAAAAGCAAAAATAACTCACCTTCGAGCCAGCTTTTTTGTACTGCCAAAACTGAACTGGCTTGTCGGACTCCTTAGTGGGCAAAGACGGGTATTCATGGTCGATGCACCACTGCAGGGCTTGGCTCTACACGCGAGAATCAAGTAAATGAAAACTACATTAGCGACATCACCCACCTGGTGCTTGAGTAAATCAACAACCAAGTCACCGCTGGCAACGCCAGGGGGGTTGGGATGTATCGGAAGATTGAGAATATCGTCGACAGAACATAAATCATCTAGAAGAGAGGCACGTCTTCCCTCATCGTCTACTTTCTCTAGACCGCTCAACTTCTGCTTGAGCTCAGCTGCTTTTTGCTGCTTTCTCACGGCCTCTTGCTGCTTTCTAATAGCCTCTTGCTGGGCCTTCGATTGCGTTGCTGTGTTTCCGTGCCTTTGGCTTGACGTCGGCTGAGATGTGTAGGATGAGCTTGCCACTGCAGCTGCAGCTGCAGTAAATGGTACTTGTCCAGCCGCGCCTCCAGCTCCGCGAGGTGGAAACCCGCGCTGACGAGGAGTAGCCCAAATTAACTGAGGTTCTAGCTGGTCCCTCTTGTCAGACGGACCATAAATCTTCAGTGTCCTGTGAAAAGTGAATACTGTTTCGGTACTTTTATGTAACAATTTCTTACATCGAGAGTGAGTAGCTAAATCCAGACACTGGGCATTTGATTGTTTCAGGGAATCTTGCCTGTATTGTATATGTAGCAGACTTACAGTTTCCTTCGTGCATCACACCTTCGATGGTAATCATGCCGCGATCCAACAAAGGGGCGAGCTTCGCAGCCGTCTGCTTCGGTACATGCCCGACCTTAGTACCCCCAATATTCTGGACCTCAATAGCATTCCTGGAGTAGCGTTAGCCTTCAGCTCGATATCAATACGTGACTACAAATACCTGTCGTATTTGTTTTGCGGCTCTCTGACCAGCCTGACTTCCTCCCCAGGACCAACGAGGCCTTGGAACGTCACGGTAATGCATACACATGTGAAGAAAATCTGCGGAAAGACTCACCCTTGTAGTATTGTACACCGACAATACTGGAACTCAACGTGCAATACAAGACATCTACATGGTCGGACTCGATGATGGTGACTTCATCGTCCTCATCCTCATCGTATCTAACAGTGGACCGTATAGCCGGCTTTACAGAGCTCAGCTGAGAGTTTGCTGGCGCTGGCTGCTCAAACGTAGCTTTGCGCTTTTTCTGACCTGGAGCAGGCGCTTGGGAGGTGCAAGGTGCAACATGAGCCGCAGTGCGGATAGTTGCCTTGGCAGTCAAGGGGACATCCGATAGATCTACTCTTTGGTTTGCCATCGCTCGCCGGACCTTCGCTTGATCCTCCGGACTGAAAACGTTAATACGCGCTCAACGTGCACGCCGTGGAGGACCTCTTACCGAATGTTACCAAAGCCGATTATTGTGCTTTGGTCCACTACTGCAAGGCTTCTCAAGATATCTGGAGTGACACATCCCCTGTGAATTGTTATAGTCAGCATAGCAATCGGCAACACACCTGGGCCCGGTGGCTATAATAGAAGCAACACTTACCAGTGACGCCAGGCAACTGTTTCACCATATTCTCCTGGAACAAGTTGCCCATATCTCAAACTTCCGACCGAAATTGGTGCGCCATTGCAAGGAGCGGGGCCCTTGCAGACTGACCGGGGGCTTCTACTATACTAAGCTCCTATAAGTCGCATTATCAGTACGATGGACAATACCGATGCTTACATCGATAGAATGCTTCGGCGGCACCATTGCTAGTGACCACGTAGGTGCCTTCTAGACTCGTTGTAATGGCTTCTAATTTCTCGGTCACGTCGCACAAAGAAACGCGGTCTGTTTGCGTGGCTTTGGTGTCATCGCGGCGACGCGACGCGCCACGGATTACGTGATACGCGCCTCTTGTCTCACCCGAGTACATACTAACGGAAACCCCAAGGAAATGGTTCAATTCGATCCAAACGTGCGCATGGGCAGTCCAAGCAGTCTTCCATACGATCCAGACCAGGATGCTGCTGAAAAACGCGACATCCGGAAGAAATATCGTGCTCTTGAAAAGAGGACAGGAGGTCCGTGACGGGCGCTACTCCGAGTGAGCTAGAAGCTTATTGTCATGGTCTTTCTGCACCAGAACAACTTCGCCCACAAGACATAAGGGCTGATGAACTCGTGGAACAAGTCGAAGAAGCTGATGAACTGTTTCAAAAGGGTGTGTCTTCTTTCAGTTTCCCCCCGGTCCATGTAATACAAGACACTTTCAGTGAAAAATCCAACCGAGGCTACCCTTGACTCCACTGTGCTTCGAAATGTATCAAGTATAAGTGCGCAGAAGGCCCGAGCAATGAAACTCGGCTCTGCCGCCTTCGACATTGATGACTTCGTCTCCAAACTTGCTATATTTATGGGCGGCAGGCACGAGCTTGCAGACGATGCTTCTGAATTAGATGACATCGGTGACTCCGTAATGGACTGGGAGAAAGTTGGTCGGAGGGCACTGGCAAAGAGCAGGAGGGTCCCAGTGATGGGATTCATGTTGGTTATTTCCCAAAATTCAGATTTCGCACTCAGCCCTCTGCAGGCTCGGACCTCTTTCAGTAGAACAAAAGAAACGAGCCCCGGCCAAACGCGCCAAGCTTGAGAAGAGCAAAGAAGAAGAACGCAGACCTCAGGAGATTAAAGAAGAAGATATTCAGCGTTCAGAGAACGAAACCACGAAGAATGTAATCAAGGTAGGTTTAAAGGAGCCTCCCTCAGCGCATCGCATAATATCTTCCCGTAGATCAAAGACATCCTTGAAGAGTCTGGTTCTGTGAACCTCTTCCGCTTTGTGGTCAATCCCAACGATTTCGCACAATCGGTTGAAAACATATTTTACCTCTCGTTCCTCATTCGAGATGGGCTTTGTGCCCTAGAAATCGACGATCACGGAGAACCAATCATATGTGAGCATCCCTTTGAGTTCATCGACTGCACACTCAATATTTGCAGTCTTGTGCGAAGCGCCTAGTGCACAAGACCGCGCGGACGGGGTAACGTGCCACCAAATAGTTATGGAGTTTGACATGGCTACATGGAAGGTAAAATACCTCAAGTTTGTGTTGTTCACCCTAATTTTATGTGGCAAACAGCGTGCTATAGAAGTTTTCAACATCACTGAGTCTATGATACCTCAGAGACCGGCAGCTAAGACGAGATTGGGAGGCAAGTGGTATGGATGAGATCTGAACAAGCTTCCGCTAGAGTAGATATTGTTACACGTATAATCTTGCACCGTCGTGTAAAATTGTGGTTGTCGCAAGTAAACCATCATGAGATCCATTGCAAAAAGTAGGTATATTGTCATTGTGATAATGCTACATGATATCCTAATGAGTCTAGCTAAGCGCTTGAGTGTAGGATGCAGATCTGCCGTTATACATTTCCAATTAACTGTAAATAATAAATGGAGTGAATAATGAATAAACGAATTGTCCAGAGCCCGAGTGGTGATACAACGACGTCTAGCACCGCGTACGAGGCTTGAAGGGGAATTTCTTTTTCCCAGCGGTGTTGTAGATGCCATAACCAGGCTCCTGGTTGTCGCTGTAGATATGAGCGAACCAACCGATACCACCCTGAGGACCCTTTTTGAGATCTTCGCAATGACTATCGAGCATAGAAAAGTAGCCCTGCATGAAGTTCGTCAGACAAGCCAAGACGTTAAATTTCATGATACAACTGACCTCCTCATTAGTCACCGAGGCCTGAGCAAGATCGCTGTTTGGCTGAACGCTGGGTGAAGTGACGGATGGCCAGCCATTCTGGGAAGTAGGGCGCCTTAGCAAGAAAAAAAACCACCCGACCATGACAGACACACCTCGTCAAAGTACATCTTCTTCCCATCGCCGTGTTGGATAAACCAGTTCGTGTCATTCACAACGAGTGGCCATGCAGCAGAACCACAAGTTGCATTGGTCGAGAAAAAAGGGAGCATGTGGATGTTGATAAAGTCAATGGCATCGAGCACATCTTGGGCGCCGCCACGCTCCTGGTATCCATATGCGAGTTCGCTGACAGTAACAGGGATGCCGACCCCAATGAGCTCGGATTTCAAAGACTCGACCTGAGATGCAAGCTCCGAATGCGGCAAGACGTTATCAAACAGAGGCTCAGAACCAAATTGGACGCCTCGAGTGACGAACTTGGCCTTGGGGTTGCTAGTGAGCGAAGAAACCAGCGAGTCACGGCGAGTCATCCACTGATCGGTTCCATCGAATCCAAACTATGTGCCACAAAAACTGTCAACAATCACAACCACCATTTCGATTTGAAAGATCTTACCCAAATCAAGGCATGAACGCCTAGACCTACCTCCCATGCAGCTTCAACGATATCATCACTGAGAGAAACCCCAGTCAGCTCGAGAACAATTAAAAATAAGAATGCAGTACTAGAAACCGTCTCTATCGCAAGCGCCGTAAAGTCGGACGTATCTCGATCCAAAGGTGTGCTTGATGTCAGCAAATTCCTTGTTGAGCTGGCTCGTGGATTGGCCTGAAGTTACATCAGCTCATGGATTTCAGGAGAAATGATGGTCGCACAAGCAGTGACTTCATAACTAAATCCAAGGAACGCATACTCAGTATCCGCGGAACACCACCAACCGTCGGTCGAGCTGGGAACACTAGACGGCATGATGAAATCCGCAGACGGGAAACACGATGAGGAGCTGCTGTTGGTGATGGTGGCGAGAGGTGCACTGCCCGCAGTAATGATGCCAGACAAGGGGTCGACAGTGGAGTTGCTACCAGACCCACTGGTGTGTGAATGGCAGCCTCGAGGAATGTGGCGTGCAGAAACTAGATCCAGAGACAGAAAGAACAGAAAACCAAGTGCACATATAGTGTGTGTCATATTGTAAAGAGTGTTGTTTGAATGTATGGTTGAACGTTCGACACTGAACCTTGGAGAGCTGCGAGCTCGAGGGTATATAGAACTGCAGGAAGTTGGCTGGAAGCGTGCAAGTTCATCATTGTGCTGGCTTTACTTATAGGCGCAACAGGATAATAAGCCACACAAAAGAAGCTCACAACCACGGTGGCACAGTAACCCATGAGTGGCGGACGCAATTAGCAAAGCGCTTAATTACAAGCGCATGATAAGATTACCAGATCATGCGCTATCAACAACAAACGCCAAGGACTAGTAATAACAATAATCAATATTATTGGGGAACTTGGAATCTGGCCAGCACCAGCCAGCACCCACCTTGCTTCTCGATAATTACCTACTGATTCATCGAGTAGGCGAATTGATTCGGTCGTGGCAGAGCTCTGATTCAGATATTCACGCTCGATCGATTCGCCTGCCGTCTAACGCAATCGTCAATCGACCGATGAGATCCCCCGGGCCACAGATCAGTGCTGCAGTACCTGATTCCACTGCGTCTGAAGCTGATTGTCCACAGCTCGTTATTGTACAACGTAAGCTGATCGCTGCGAGTACAGGCACTTGGTAATCGATTGCAACGAGCAAAAGACACGTGTATAAAATCATTCTAAAGTAGATCAATTCAATCGTCCATATGCAGTTCGTTAGAGAAACTGTCACATCCCATATCAAGATGATGGTACATTAGACGCGTCAAGACCCAGAGGAAGCATAGTATCATCTAGCAACGCCGCTTTCTCCCAAGACGAAGTACGCAGCTGTTTCAGAAAGGCAGTCAGTGAGCAACATTGACAAAGCACATAGAAGGACACCAACATGCTCAATCGCCTCTGTAGTTGAAAGAATGTTCATGTGATCGGGGACAAAGCCCCCGTTCTAGTGCAATTGATCAGCGCAGGCCAAATACTCGAAGGGATAAAATAGCACCACTTGGGACTCGTCAAGATCACGGAAGGCATGCCGCATGTCCAAAGGAAGTTGTGTGGGTATCACAAGTACATGAACAGTCGGAGAAAAAGGTTTAGAAATTGCCACTCTCTTTGCCATGTCCTAACATAGATGATAGTGTGGGATATTTGTTCATAGAAGGGACACGGTGCTCACCATAACGGTTTGAATCGCTAGATAAATATCAGAACGTTTGGAACGTGCATGCTTTCCAACAAGGACGAAGAATTCCAAAGAGCAGTCGATGATGTACACTGATTGCTGACGTATAGTCTCTGCCGAGATCAATGGAACAGCACGAATCTATATTCATGTCAAGTACAAGCGCCAACCGGATATCATCGAACGGCATACCGGTTCGCCTTCAACCGAGGCATCCACGGTCCAGCATTGGGGGTCACTGGGAGCAGAGGCGTTTCTGAATCTCCAATAGTCTGCTTTGGCGTAATCCCCAGAGTCGCCGAGGACCATCCAGAACATCTCGTCATCTATATCATTATCACCTTCTCGAAGTTCTGTGATAGAAGTCCCTTTCACAGCGGACGCCCGCGCGTAATCTCGAGCAGCGTTACGTTCCTTCGTAGTTGACCCGCAACCATGCCAAACATAGATCTGGTCAAGGACAGTGACACAATAACTATAACCCGAGCACAGGTTTCGTATGTTCTGTAATCAGGAGTTCAAGGTCGACCTAGGTCTGTTCACGGGAGAAAAGCAGCATACCAA
The DNA here is from genome assembly GCF_016758775.1 of Suillus clintonianus. NCBI lineage: Eukaryota > Fungi > Basidiomycota > Agaricomycetes > Boletales > Suillaceae > Suillus > Suillus clintonianus. The sequence continues at coordinate 96,826 of NW_024539303.1, forward strand.
ATCCACCTCGTCAATAAAGATTTGTTCCCCACTCGAGCGCACCACGTGCATTGCTGTATTTTCAGAGGACCAATGTGCGCGAGTGCCCTAGAGAATGGGTATCAACGTAAAGGCAATAGAATGCATAATAACAACATCGTGGAATATGCACCGACCTGCCGGATCGCAAGCTTTCCTCCCAAAACATGAACAAATTCTGGAGGCTCTCGTCGTTGGAACACCGTTTCCTGTAAATCATTCCTGTGTTCAACATCTAATTTCTCTCTTAAAAACAGATACTCACCAGAGTTGATCCATACCGTCTTGCAAGCTCATCTGCCTTCTTCTCCTCTCTTTCACCGAACCGGCATTGTTTCCCATGCCAGCACCAAACCTTCGTGGAAACAAGCCCACTGTCACGGACCTTGACACGGTGCACAACCGCCACGACCTCAGTGTCGTATAAAATATGAGTATCGCGGAGAATGGGAATTGCAGTGCCGTTATTGATGGATAAAATCTCAACAGAAATGGTGTGAATCTTTAGGTCAGTGCTAAACATCGGAGGAACGGATTTCAATAGAACTTCCACGTCGACCTTCGGCAGGGGCTCGTTCGCGGGGTCTGTCAGAGGACTCAAATCAGTAATAAATTGACACCAAACAACGTAGCTCAACTCACCGATATGCGCAACATCGAAAGCTAGAGATGAACTTGACGCAGTACGGTGGATAGTCGGCTTTACTTCCAAACTACTTTGGGGGCTTTCGCTGACGAGTTTAGAGTCCAGCAACGCCTCCCCAGATGATTTTGTCAATGTTCCGGCTGGAGACGATACAGGGGTCCTCTCCTCCTTCAGCGGCGGCATCATGAAAGAGGAGTATTTCTCGATGCTCGACTTCCTCTTTTCAGCCTGAGAACTCAGAGGTGGAATCCTAGGAGGAGGCGTACTCAGCGCGCAATCATTTCCCTGCTGCGCCACGCTTAGGGCTTGCGCAACGTCCATGACGGTGGCACGATTTCCCGTGCTAGGAATGCGACCAAGTTTTGTTGGTGAAGGCGAGACCGCACGTTCCTCTCCAAGAGGAGGTTTCCCATTCACTTTCTCAGTAGTTTCTGGCGCAGCCGCTAGGCCTGGCAGTGCCCGCCTGCCCACCATACCCTGCGGGTTCTGACTCGGGGGAGGCTTGCTTGCAACAGAATTTGGGGATGAAATAGGCTTTACACCAATCAATGTCGGTTCCGTCCAGCGGTCTGTGACGCGACCAGTGGTGTTGGGTGGTGTAGTCGTTAGCGGAAGCCGTGGCTGAGGTTCCGATTGGGATCGGGTCATTGGCCGAAGAGGGGAAAGCGATCGAGTGCTTGTTGCGGATGCGATTGATTCTGGCACAATCGGTTGTGGTGAGGTGCCTTTCACATCGGAAGTATATTCTTCAGGAGAGGCAACATGTGCAGAACCACCAGTTTTGCGAGGTTTCTTCGCTCTATCCTTGGTTGGCTGGTAATTCAAAAGCCGGTAAACAGGTAAAAATTAAACCACGGCAAAAAGAGTGTGCATTGTTCATTAAAATGCATCACATACACCATTAAACGAGACCAAGATATCAAGAAATGTGGAAGAAAAAACAAACAAAAAAACAAATTCCATCAACCATCGACGCTCTCAGCATTACCGGAAAGCACGCACATGACTCAATGGCTTGTTAGGAGACGAAGGTACACGTGTCCTCGCCTCACTTGCATCCGCTTTCACCCCGAGCTCATCAACATTGCGAACGACTGGATCATCACCAGTCTTAGTCGGTTTGATGTATGAAAGCATGGTGGAGGAGGACCCCAAATTATGGTCCCCGCTTTCAGGAAGAGCACTGCTCCTCCCGGAGGGCGTTTTCGGGAAGGTAGGATTGGACACGGTACTCCTCAAGGGAAATTCTACGTTGTGGATTTTCACTTCTAGTTGTTTGGCGTCTGTCGTCCTTCCGCGGTTTGCCAGGAGTGGGGAATGCGGGGGTGGCGATGGTGTACCAGCGTTGTTCATTGCAGGCTGCCAACGGTCTAGGACGCTTGCTCTTCTGGCATTCTTTTCTCGCGCTTCACTGGCGGCTTGAGCTGGGGATCCAGATGCGCTCCTCGCAGCTCCTGCTCCTGCTTCAAGGCGCCCGCTGGCTTGCACAACGCTCTGCACGAAGCCACGACCCTGCAACCGGCTGATACTTGGCGTTGGATCCTTGGTAGATGAAGTGAGAGGCGGACGCAGAAAGGCAGGGGAGACCCCACGCTGTGGCTGTGGAGAGTATGTCTGCCGCGCAGGGGACGTTGGAGTTACAGATGGGATAGAAACAGGCTGTTGTTTGGGTGTCCACGAAGGCTGAGAGGAGTTGGAACGAGTATGCATTGGGCTCTTGGTTCCAATAGAATCTGCAACAGGCGTCTTTGCACGATTGGGCTCAGGGGGGTTGGGGGTCTTTGCCCGAGTATGTTCAGGATTAGGCGTCTTGGCGTAAGCGGATTCTTGCACCACCTTAGCACGGACGGATTCAGGATTGGGGGTCTTCACACGAGTTTCGGCAACAGGTGTCTTGGGGCGTGTCTCCGCAGTGATGGGGGTTTTCGGCCGAGATCCGACGAGAGGACTGGTTGGGACCACAGCAGCTTTGGCTCCATAATTCTGAGACAGAGGATAAGAAGGCGAACGTGGCGTGTCTACTTTCAGCTGTGCTGAAACATTGCCTACGGGAGTGCTTATCCTGCGCTCCCGGATGCCTAGCCCTACAAGTCCCGGGTTCAGAGACTGTGGCTGGCTTTCAAGCTTCTCTACATATCGACGGGCGACCGAGGAAGTGCTGGTAGTACGTGATCTCACGAGATCTGGTGTGATAGCGGGAGCTGCACGAGCGGGTGTGCCAGCTGAAGGTGGGAATGTGTCAGCTGCAGGAGGTTGTGCACCTCCTTTGACCATTCCCGGCATAGCAATTCCATTTCTTCCGAATATTGGATGTACAGGACCGTGATCCTTACGCCCGTCATGTACAACAGTGGCATCCTGTTGTGCCTCGTGGCGCTTCAATCTAGGGCCAGCGGCAGTCGACCCACCCATAAATGCTGCCAATGACATGGGGGCTCTAGGAGGCGCGGTGTTGGATGGTACTGCTGGTTTATGTGAAGGTATAGCTCGAGGTGGCTTCTCCGAGGCAGGTGCAGTAGCGTTGCCCGCAGACGGATCATTTGGCGGAGTGGAAATAGACGATGACTCCTGTAACTTGCCTATGCAATCATCGACAAGTTAGAGAATATGGAAGTGTCCACGCCAAGAGATACCGACCCAGATCAATGCCATGCATGCCGATGCCAAAATCACCACTCATGCCTGATGTACTCCGTCTCATCCTCGCAAGTCGTGCCCGCACAATTTCTTCCTCGAGACGACGCTGTTCTGCCTCATCGTCCGCATCTACCTGGCGTTGCATTGCCTTGATCCTGCTCGTCCATTCTGCGAGGCCATTGTCAGCTGTATTAGAGGTGGAATAGACAGGTGCAGGCGGAAGGTCAAAGCGCGGCGACCGAGGTGTGGTTGCCTGCATCGTGGATATTCACAAAGACTATATGTCAGTCAGATAAAATACTCGTTGGCTCGGTGAGCAAGGCCTTGGATCGCAGCGTATGGGAACAACCCTCCGAACCCTTGAGGCCTTGAGGACGCTGACGTAATTCCCCATTCCGCTGTTTATCAATTATGTAAAATCGTCCGAATCGTTAATCAAAGGTCGTTTTCGTCGTTTCTCACTGCAATTGCGAGAGATCGGTGTCATATTGACGGTGTACTCTACGAGTACAAACGATCATATAATGTCCATAGTTGCGAGGTGGCAGATAATCTACCAAGTCGCTAAGAAGTCCAAAGTTTTAACTTTAATGTCCTTTATGAAACGGTTATGGCTTAAGCTAGGATCGCAAAGGCGGCTGAAACGGCCGCAACAGCAGCAACACCCATGTTGAGACTACCAAAAGAGAGCGCAATAGCACCACTGCTGCTGGTCGTTGATGAGGAATTGGTTGCGCTCTCCTGGATACCAGAAGGCATCTGACCATCTGCCAAAGGATGTGAGCACCTTGACGAAATACAATAGCGCAAAAAAATACCTGTGTAGTTGGCACCGCATTCAGATGAAACTGCACTTTGAGCAGTGCTAGCAATTGCAGGGAGACCCTGACTAAGAACAGTATAGGCCGCCTTACTGCAGTTATTGCAGACGGCACTCGAGGTAATTCCAGTGCTCTGGCCAGACACTAATTTGGTGACAAGTGCCACTATGTTGTTGAGTGAAAGAGTCGTCGTGGCAGACTGGATGTTCGTCAGCAGCTCAGGGACACAAAGAGTGCTCATCGCAGTGCTATAAAATTCATTAGACATGGGGGCAAAAATAAATGATAGTTGCCAAACTAACTCCTTCAGACACACAAGCTGTCGAACAGTAGGGTAAGCAGCCTGAATGGATGTGACAATGGCAGTAGGATTGCTTGTAGTTATTCCAAGACTCGAGAGTTCAGTGGAACATCCGGAGATGACCTCTGTTATGACAGTTTGGAGGGTCGAGTTAGTGCAGGCGGTTTGAGAGCACAAGCCAGATAGCCAGGTGTTAACACCAGGAATAATCGAACTTGAGCTTGAGTTCGTGATGGCGAGCGAGATAAGCCCTGATGGATTCGAACATGCAGCACTGGATGAGGCTGAAACGTTAAGTAGAGCACTCTGGCATTGGGAAGAGATTCCTCTGAAAATAAAATATATCAGCCCCAATCTTTCCCCTACAAATTTCGGTGTGACGCACGATGAGGCAACGGCGAAACCAGCGCCAGCTAGAAGAACAGCGAAGTTGAAGAACATGATAAATTTAATGGTTTTCAAGTTAAAGGACTAAGTTAGGGAATGAAAGAAGAATAGTGTTAAGATTAGAGGGACAAGTTAAAAGGTGTGAGAGCCTGCTGCGCAGATGCCTGAGGACCCATCTGTGCTTTATATTGTCCACAGACTGTGGAGCGACGAACTTTCACAATGTTTTTTCGGGTGCAATAAAACCTGTGCAGCTGAGCCGGCGCTGGGCGACCGTTGTTGTCTTCTGCGATTGTGGTTGACTCTCGTCCGTGAGTATGTCGGGACTCTTTTACATTCAGCGCTGCAGCAGTTACTACTGTCTTTCTCCTGTAAAGAAGGGACGACTGTGTGCAGCTGTCTCCAATCTATTAGGTCTGCCCAGGGTGACTATTTTTTGCGTCGGCAACATGTGCAGTCCTATATAAATAGGCAGAACACAGGACACTTACAGCGGTGTTGTGTCAAGTGCCACATCTGTTGGCATGACGGTTTTTGATTTCATGTTTGGCGATACACTTACCGTCAGGCAGTACTTGTGAAATGGTACTAGACAGTGCCCACGAGTGGAGGAGAGAACAGGCGCTCATGTTAGCCTTGTCGATCCTATCACGGCATGATAATTAATTCCATCTTTAAATTATAAATAGATTGCATGCAGAAGAGTAGCTTACACTTGGTGTGTCCTGTCAGTACTTAGCTACAAGGTGGCTAATGTACTATGTACTGAGTACCCCTCGTCGTCAAGCCGGTATCAAACCTCATACGATCTCCAGTCAAAGTCCAGCTTTAATATTGAGCAAAAATTTGTGCCTAATAGGGACGTAAAGCCGCGGAAGATCCCATAAGAGAAGGTTGCGCCTTCTGTTCAAAAACATCCAACGCAATTGCGATTCCTTATCCTTCCACAATTCATTTCTGTCAGCCCATAAAGATCGTCCGAATCCCTCGTTCTCCTCTTTCCCCCCTCTTTCTCTCTCTCTCGCCCACACATTTGTACAAAACTGGGATTTAGTTTTGTATCATAGTACTAGTATCACGCCTTGCTAGTGCGCAAGTCCCGCGTAGGACACCCTCATTTCACTTGTTCCAAGGTCAGTAAGGTCTGTGCGTATCTATCCGATCATTGCTACGATAAATCTGATGACATCGACGCGTCGTTAGACCATATTCGACGCGTCGATATCTTACTAGTGACCGAAACTGTAATGCCTAAAAATAACGCAGCCAGCCCCGCGTCACCTTCCCCGCTAGACCGCTCATCATCGCGATCCGCCGCGGGTCACCTTCCGCCAAGGCCCTCCAGAAGCCTCGTCAAAAAGTCGGCATCGCGAGCGGAAGGGGTGGTCTGTAAGAAGCGCAAGCGGTCCACTGAAGTACGCGAATACAAAGTCTCCAATGACGGAGACAGGATGTGTCTTGCCCAGAGGCTGCGTCATGATGATGGCGATGATGATGCCTTCATTACTGACCGCCATGCGCGGTCTGGCCTTCGGCGCGCGCCTTCCTATCGTAAGGAACGACTACGTAGTGGCTCCCCTGCACACAACCCCTACAAGGACAGCAATGGGACCTCGCTCCAGCATCTCAAGTCTTCTGATCGCCGCACTTCTGACGATAAGGGTAAAGAAAAAACCTCTTCTTTACCCTCACTGAATAATAGAGGTTCTGGATCTGTAAACGCCCTTCATGACACACAGCACCCTGCATCACAGGACGTGCCATCTGTGGACTCTGTGGATAAATTCCTGGACAGCATCGACTTGAGCATCGCTCCTTCATACGGAAATCCCGCGCTTGCCAAGAGCAAGGTTCCCGCGACACCAATCCAACAAGTCCTTCCTCCAACTCCTGTATCCATCGCGCCCATGCCCTTGCCTTTGCCAGAATCTCCTCCAGTCGAGCTTCGACCAATCCCCTTCACTTTCGGACCGGAGCAGCTTAGTCTCTCGCACCACGGACACTCTTTGAATTACGACTTAAATCTACTTCCTGATGACCCAGTTGGTCCCATCACATTGCTTGGAACGACTCAGAGCGAACCCGGCGCATACCTCGTTGCCGCAGCACACTATAGGCGGACTGGTCGTTCTCGGGCAGCATGCAAAGTGATTAGGGCCCTGCTTGGCAAGCACGCCCCTGCCTACTCGTTCGGGTGGTGACTTGACTGGGGAAAACAAAGAAAATGGTAAATGTATTATCCTGGCACTGTCACTAATCCTGTTAGGTACTGACGGCTCTCAAAGGTCCCTTCCATCAGGTTTCCCCATCACTAGCGAAATCTCTCGCGCCTTCCGTTTTTACACCCATAGACGTCAATACCCCAGCTCACGAAGCCGCTGTCTTGCGACCTGCCATTCTCTTTCTCGCGGCCTGTCAGCTGGACATAAGCCGCGATAGTTCATCTCCCGAAGAGAAGATAGCACATGCCAACGCTGCTCAAGAACTTTTCCGCACAGTATACGGAACAAAAAACAACATCCTTCCTCCTGAGTCAGGGAACACCAATACAGATGCAAACGCCCTAGGATTAGCTTTTACAGATCGCGCCCGAATTCCTTCCACCGCCAACAACAAACTACCAAATTCTATGTCCAAGCAAACATCAGGCGTCCCCACTGCTCCCGCTTCTACTCGTATTCTAGCTCTGGAGGATGAACTCCGTCTCACGCGCACAGCCAAGTCCATCCTTGAGGCTGATCTTACCGCGGCGAAGAAGCACCAGCAACGCAGCGACCAGTCTGCCAGAGAAGCTGAGACTCGTTCTCGCGACGCACTTCGATTACTTGAGACCGAAAGGGATGAATTCCGCGTCTTGAAGCGTCGACTCGTGGAGACGGAGCAGAAGGTGTCGGATATGGAGCAGTCCGCTGCCGGTGCCGAGAATCGCGTGTGGGTGAGGTTGCGGGACATGTTTTACGACCAATTTGGGAACGCTTTTTGATGCGTGGGCTGAGTTTACTTACGTTCGTTTTTTCATCTGTTTCAGAACATTGTGGGGTTTTAGAACCCTGATTCAGGGCCAGTCATGTGCATCACAAACCCATCACCGCCATTATCACCACTTGTACACTATACCATTTCCTGCAGCATTCGAGATACCGTGTTTCACTGTCCTGATCATCACAGTAGTGTATGTCCCCCCGTATTAGAACTTGTAATCATCCTCCATGTATGGAATTAGCACTGCGAGAGAACAGGAGGATACGTACCAAGTGGAATAGCGTGATTTAAGGAATATCTGACCACTTGTTCTCCTGACTTTTGAACCTCGATATCTCCAAGCTGGGCCCGACCCGCGCTTGCTTATTCGGACCCACCTTACGGTGGCACAGGGTGGTCTACTAGTACAGTTGTCAACTCGCGACACCACGATTCATCGCGATCGGGTGCGCATAAAAGTCAGGTAATAATTTATGCAAGGGATATTCTCAGGCTGGCCATGGGCTAACTTGAACCGGGTTGTTTGTACAACTTCATTTCTGCACGCCCACTTGCTCCCTTGGCCCGCCGATTTCTCGCTCAGTGCCCACCTCTTTTGCCGGCCCTTTCTCCAGATAATCTGCGTTGTCCGCATGTTATGTACAATCATCTCGTTTTTCTTGACCGATTGGATGAATACTACATGCACAACAATTCGCAAGTACCCTTAGTCTTGGATCGTCACCGCTGTTTCTGACAATCTCCGGTGAATTGCGCAGTTGGGCATAGTGGGTAGCATATGCTGCGACAACGCTTCTAGCCCCTAGTGTTGGCTGTCTTCATTCGTCTATGGTTTATCTAAGGGAGACTAGTTTTCCTCCCAGGGTCTTGCCTCATGATGATCTACGATAGTAGACTTGCCAGCCTGCCCACAGTGCCCTGGACTAGTACTGGCCGTTTCGCCGCTCGCGGAATTTTTCCAGACGTCATCGCGTCCAAACGCAACGATGCCGTCGTTTGTGATGGTTCGACGCTCCAGGTCAATGTACACCTGCATTCCAAAAGTCATTTTGTGTCTTTTCCGACGAGTCCGTCAAAGAAGGTCAGAAGATTGTCCAAAAACGGCGAAGGCTGCCCGGTATTCAAACATTTGAATCCGCGGGTAGTTGTGCCTCAGCCGATCAGCCGACTGTGTTCTACCCGTTTCTCTCCATCAACTTCTAGTCTCGTTGGAGCTCTTTGGATCCAGACAACCACCACCTGACAGCTGGTTTAATGAAATCTTTGCGCCCCGGTACTCACCACTTACAGGTGGGCAAACAGCGGGCGTTACACACAGGGTATTTTGGAAATCCATAGTAACTGTTGGAGATGCAGACGTGGCAAACATCTGCTTCATTATGGCCAGTTTCAATTCGTACAGCTTGTCCGCAGCTCGGAGACCTCCATTCCAACGTTACAGCCTGAAATTCAGCTGCTGTGTGGTTATTTCCTAGGACATTTCATAGGTATAATTTTAGTACTAGTAAAGTACTTGCCTACCCTACCTATACGGTACGGATCACCATATATATTGGTTTGCACTGCGTGTAAAATTATTCTATAGTTTCAATATAGTTTATGTCCAACAAGCAGGTACTGCACGGACAGGGCCGGCCGGGACCGCCTGGGAAATGGAGGCGTGGTATATTGCCGCAACATTGCCGTTCGAATTTCATCGCCTCATTTCCTGCCCCAAACTTTACTGTTCCTATTCTTTGATTTTGTTATACGTCCGCCTTTGAGTCGTGAGTGCATCGGGTCGTCAACCTGTCATCAACGACGGCGTCAAGTTTTGCTCGCTGTTCCCATCGTTGACGGCTAGCCTACTTATCGTCCAGCTAAGGAGCGCTCTGCTTCTTATTATTCCCCTGGACTCTCACCGTCAATTTTGGTCGAGTTATTTCAAGCGCCATGGCATTGGCTGCGGTCTCGACTATTCAACCTTCACGACCTGAATGCAGCTCCGTTGTTCCTTCGACTCTATCCCCGAATCTTCACCTCAATATCTTTCAACGTAGCCTCGCCATTTCTGATCTCGATTTCAAGGACAACCGATACCCTACTCTCACTTTGGACAAGAGCTTCCATAAAACCAGTCCCATGATTATTGGGTCCGGAGATACACAGACTTGGGGAACAGCTGAATGCACACATCCTTCATCTCGCTCAGAGGTGGCACAGCAACTACAGGGCAAGGAGGATTTCGGTGTTGATGGCCAACATGACCTACAGCTTAATGGGATCTCTGGCTCCTTGCCACAAGGAGCCACCCACCGTATCGTCGAACGTTATAGCCCTGAAGATAACGTTCAGGCATCCGGCAGCGGAGGTTTAATGAGTTCCCATCTTTTTGATGACTCATTCAAGTCAGCTGGGGAGACCTATACAACTTCACCTTCACCACTTCCACAACCACTTCGCGACGTTCCCTCTTCCCTCAAGCCTGCCAGCAACCGGCAGTCCTCATATCCCCCACTCGATCCTGCTGGTTCATCTAGATTGCCACCTCCAACTGGGATATCCACATCACAATCCTACAGCCCCGCTATGGGAATCACAATTCCCATTTCTCCTAATCCACGTGCATACGCGCAACATCCCACTTATATCACCCCTGCTGCTCCCCCAGATCCGATCAACCCCATCCTCTCCCCAAATCCCCCAGTCCCTCCCGAGGAAATATGTGTGGAATGTGCAATGCGCGATCAGGACATGGCAGATGTTGTCGTAGTCGGTCCTGGGATCTGGGAGCGTGAAAGTGACGTACTCTATGAGGACTTACTTCGCAGAGAACAGGACGACGAGGCAGCTGGAGTCATATCATCCGAGTGCTCTTCCAAGCCCAGAGCACGAGGGGGGCGCTTATCTGAACAAAACCTCAAAATATGGCATACGATGGTAAGAGAATTTGGTCGGCGCATTATTAGTGATCCTTATCATTGGAATTAGACTCCTCGAGAGCCGGCGTCCCGACAGCAGACTCTGGATCAGTATGTGAAGGCCCAGCGGAGTCTCCTCGAGGCTGAAGCACTTGCACACGCACGTGCGATGCAAGAATCGATGCAACTGGAACACAAGATGCGAGACACGTACTCACAGTTCCGTCGTTCAGCCTACGATCTGAACGGCGGTGTCGATGACACTGCCTTCCGTCTCAAGCCACCTCATCCATCCATTGGCACGAACGGGGCCCTCGGCCACCATATCCGAAGTCCTTCACGTGACATCACAGTTCTGGAGAATGGTCTTATCGTCGAGCATGTCGACATTCGCAAAGAAGAAAAAGAAGAAGAGCGCCGCCGTCGGAATGAGAAGCGGGAACGACGTGCCCGGAAGTCTTCCAAAGGTTCCGCGGTGGACGTCACGTCCCTTTATTCCGTCCACAGTCTGGGTCCGCATACTGACAGTGGTCTTGGACCAATGCAAAGCTCGCGGTACTCTGCTATCAGCTCCGTCAGGCCAATTAGCTCTCTGACCGCACCAACTGACAGGCAACCGAGTATGGGCCAGGTTTATTCGCAAGCATCATTCTCAGATGCGCACAGCCGGGGGTCTGCTTCTCCACGGCGCTCGCGGTTCTTCGGCTTCAAGAATTTGAGCGCTGCATGGCGTAGCCAGGATAGTCTCGCCCCCTCGGGGATGTCAGGCAGTATGATTGATATGCAGTACGTATTTTTATCAAGTGAAAAAGAAGGTCATTCTAATGATCTGTTTATAGCTTGGCCCTGCACCATGAAAGCAACGGACTTCGTGTACGATCGCCTGTTGGCGAACGGAGTATGTTGTCAACTCCCAGACATAGTCAACTGTGGCCACCAGTGGACCCCCAGGAACCCCTTGCTGTGCATATCGACGAGAAGGACAAACCGAAGAAGAAGCGCAAGGGCCTGGCAAAGATATGGAAGCTCGTCAGGGGAAACAAAGACGACCCACAGAACCATGCGAGCGGCCGCGACTCGGCCCGGTCCCAAGATACAGAGCGGAATGAGGATGACCTGCCTTTGGCGCCTCCACCCCCTTTGTCATATCTGGTGGATAGGGGGCCAGGAGAGCACATCGGAAGCAGTGGGCGCCACGTGTCCACTCCCTCGATTCCTTCATCATCCTCGCCGCGCAACCAATTTTCTTCTTCAGGCATGTCCCCTTCGACAGCGCCGTCTAGCCTCCTCCCCTCACCTACTTCTTCACGCCCATCAGGCATAGATCGCGATGCTGAACGCAAAAGCACCACGCAAATTGATGAGAAAGAGAATTATGCCGTGATCGCTGACGAGAGTGGCAAACTAAAGTTACTTCATCCGGTCATCTCCGAGCCAGATATCCGTCAGAAGCTCCAGCAGAACGCTTTTGCTTCGACCAATGGCATGACACTGCCTAGGTCGAGCAAGTCACAAGTCATGCTCTCTCGGGAGAAGTCTTTGCCACCCCTTCCCGGTGAGGTTAAGCTTCGCTCAAACATTCCTGCTGCAGAATCACGGCCGCAGACACTATACACCTATGATCCTCGTCTGGTCGGCCAGGAATCCAGTGACCTTACTCTACCGCATGCCCCATTCCGCTCGGAACCCAGACGACAATCTTTTGGTGGTTCCGCCTCCCGCCCAAACCTAGGCATTCAGACGATGCCCTTAGGTGCATATGATCCTTCAAAAGGTCCTGGTGGTATGTACAACGAGTTTGGCCTCTCCAGACGCTCGCTCGGCCGCTTGGAGCATATCGATGAAAATCCTCAGCCATCCACACCCAGTAAGCGGAGGAGCAAGTTTGGATTCGCATCTTTACTTGGCAGGAAATCCACACAGCCAGAGCCCGCCAACGGCAGCAATTCGCATGAATTCCCGCGGTTGACGACGTCACTCTTCGAGGGTGAAGATAACCTCACAACAGCATATACCCATTCCATGTCTCGCCAGAGCGCTGGTCCGCGTATGTCTGTCACCTCCCGCAAGGCGCTGGAGGAGCGAGTTGAGCAAGACCGAGAATTTGTTGCATATCGCTACCCCTCCCATGACCAGCGCCTTGATATCCTGCGGTAGCGCAAAACCATCGTTCACGCCCCCTTTCACGATCCTTCGCTGTTTTCTCGCATGACATCCTTTTCTTGTTTAGTGTCTGTATATCATCCTGCGTCACATCCTCCACCTCTGCATTTTACTTAGCTTTCTGCATCCATCGTTACCAGGGACAAATGCTCGCGTTCCCGCTCTAGGACTTTCATGTTTTTCGTATGTAATCCTCACGGTCATTTCTGCTTACTTCCACATTGCTTCCACATGTAAATGAATGCATTCACTTGTTCACTTGTAATTGCCGATCGCGTAACACGTGACCGATATCGACGTCGCGCGACGCGTTTCACTGCTTGAACAATATCCTCTACGTTTCTCCTGTAAAAGCAACAAGTCGGAATTCTATCTCGGGTTTGAATAATGGTATGGAAACCCCTTGCTGTTATTGATGGGTAACGCAACATCTGCAGGCACCACGAGGTCTGTCTTTGGAAGAGAAACGCACCAAGTTATTAGAGATATTTCACGAGTCTGTGAGTTATCACCTCTGTAATCCATCCTCATCTAACGGAATATGTATGTTAGAAAGACTTCTATCAAGTATGACCTAGCTTATCCCTTAGAATGTATCTCTGATCGTTCTATAGTTGAAGGAGCTTGAGAAGCTCGGTCCCAAGCTCAAAGGAATTGGTATGACTATTCGTTACACTGATTGAATATCGCTCAAAGGACCCCAGTTTCTCAGACAGTTAAAGAAGTCTTACAATCCCTCGTCGACGATGGCTTTGTCCAGGGCGATAAAATCGGTGCTTCAAACTGTATGCCCTAAAACCTGGATATATGCGCTTGATATGGACAAAAACTCGGATGCTAACTATGATTTTTAAGTTTTCTGGAGCTTCCCTTCGCAAAGAGGAACCATTGTTAAGCCGTTCGCTTCTCAAGATGGTAGCTATGCTGACTAGCGTGCCCCTTAGGTCCAAAATCGCCTGGACAACGCAAGAGAGACAAGGACCAGCCATGAGGCACAGCTGACTGAGATAAAAACCGCTCTCGAGCACGAGAGAGCTCTCAGACCCCTAAGCGTTGGTTTCATTTTCATCTGACAAATAAGAAATAATCCCGGAGAAATTAGGATTCTCGCGCGGCAGCGTTGGAGCAGCTGACTTCTACGAAAAAGCAGCTCGCTGCTCTGCAGGAAGAAATTGATGCTTACGGCGCTTGCGATCCCGTGAAAGTGGAGGAGAAAAAGAGAGCGGTCACATTGGCACATGAAGCAGCAGTCCGGTGGACAGGTCGGTAAAGCCCGTTAGGTCCTTCGTTATTTAACAACCACCTTTTCAGACAACTATTCCATCCTTCTTTCACATTTCACTCGCCAAACTGGGATGGACGCCCAAGACGTCAGGAGGTATCTGGAGATTGGCGATGATTATGAGGATATATTCTGAAGTTTCGTACATTCGTAATTGTTACACCATGCCTGAATCACTTATCAAAGAGCGTTCTCCGTCTTCACTAAATTTGCTGTTGTATCTCCTCTCCATTGATATAATGACCGGTCGTGATGCAGCTTTGAAGGTGGACAGTTCGCTTATCGATGCGGCATATCCGCTATCCCGCGAGTTCAGGCTCGCAAGGAGGGTATTGTAGTACAGCGAGCAAAGGGGTAAATCGAACAAGACGTATACCGCAGTATTTGGAAAACCAAAATACTGAGAAGCGACCTGAGCGCGATAAACGCCCGAAATATTATGGTGACTCACTGTGATCATATCGAGAAGAGCGAATAAAGCGGTCCAAATTCCGCTCAACATTGAGAAAACAATTAAGCGCTGGATCATCTCACTCAATCTGTTAACAAGTGCGATGTATTCAGCAGGAGTCAGGCTTCTCTTCCAGAAGAGTACTTACGCAAGAGTCGTGGCTTGGCTGTGTAACTTACGCAGGTATTTTGTCAAAAAAAATGCAGTCCCGATATCAACAAAGGCCATGACGGCCAGATAAGAAACCACGGCACCCTTTCGGTAGGTGAGGCTGCATCAAATGGGACAGACTTGGAACTGATCCTCACCTTCAGCGATGCGGTGAAGAAAACACTCTTCCCACTTTGAAAACTGCGACGCGTTCCTGACAGTAGATCTGTTGTTCGAGTAAAACCCTCACCTCTTAACAACGCAATCTATGAATAACATTTAGTCATGAAAACATCGAGGGGGGCGCGAACGCACAAATTGCTGTTCCGAGTTCAAAAAGACCGAATGGGACCTGCCCGGAGAGATCATAAGTGTGTAGACTTTCGTATAAGCTAAATTGATCCTGACCCAGAGCGAGGGGAGTACCCTCGATCTCGTCTCGCTGACTACATCACCCAGACGTTAATTAGGCACGTCAGACTGCAGATCGCGTAGACCTACGTCTTTGTGCCTTGACAACAAATATTCCTTGCACACAAACTGAAACAATGGCCTAGTTAACTGGGTTAGTACATGCGACGGAAGGTTCAGATTATGATCTCACTGAGAGGAGAAACCCGGACTGTATGGCATTGAGTGTTACATATGATCGCATGCTGGACGACCCACCGAGGACACCCTACAACAATAATTACGTCAGGCCAATAAGTGGGACGACATGCAGGATACTTACGGAAGGACCACCTCAAAAAATGAAGAGTCTCCGGCGTTAACAACTAGGTAAGCGTACGCTGCACTAGAAGTCAGGAGATTGTCGTATCAAAGACGAACATTTTGCTTACCTCCATGCACTATCAGTGCTGTCTGCGCAGCGTTCACCGTACTACCACAAAACCACGCGATATCAGCTGGAGACGTTGAAAGGCTCGCAGGTGGCAAACCATATAACAGCGACCTTCGGTAAACTCAGGACTCTGAATGAAGCAGAGACGACGAAGAGAGACTCACCGTAGTTTTTAACCATCGATCATCTCTGACATAACTGCGAATTTGGGTCAAGCAAGGTACCTGCACCACTCGCAGAGTTTACCGACCGAGTAAAATAAGAAAAGCTAGAAAGAGATAAGGATGCGATTCAATAGATGTGTAATTCCTCACGTTTGCATACAAGACACTCCCCAGAGCATAGCGCAGAAAATTGTTGAGAGGAAATAGGCACCATACGTTGTTCCGATAGAAGATGGTAGCATTGCGATCAACGCGACAGAAAGTGAGAATCCCGGGACACTAAAGACAGGAAAAAAGAGGTAGCATCATTTTTGGGCAGGCTTTTGAGGTGTGGGGGGGACATGTCGCTTGCCGTCATCCGTCAGTATAAAATTAGACCCTTAATAGAACTTGTTCCACTTAAGGACCCATCAAGAAAGGCTGTGGACACCGTGCCGGGCAAGAGGATTAGCAACTTGCCAAACCCTCACCGGTGACCGCTACAAAAGAGCTTCGAGGGCCAAACAGCAGTGACTCGGAATATCGCCCGTTCACTTATGCACCACCTCTTGCAGATAGTTCACAACGCTGTCTTTAGCGTGCTCGGGAGCTATACTATCCATCTATCCCTAAAGCAGGTCAAATTAATGAAGATTCTACCTCCGTACTAGTAGCCTAGCTTAGCTGTAGATGGATCACTCGCCACAGGGTGCGAGCTCGTATTTTGTCGTAATCCAAGACGTACGTGTTGTCTTGTCAGGGGGAGCAAAGCAGTAACCAGTTGTCGAATACGCCAATGTTACTGTATGTGTTGGCAGAGAATACTTTGGAGTTGCCGAAGAGTTCCATCTGGATAATTACGGAGGCCTAGGGCCAAAGCAGAAATTTGTGGGCGCTTTTGGTCTCTACTTCTTCAACTTTCCCATGGGAGGTCATACTAACTTAGTATAGTGCCAGGAATTGGCCAGGAAAGCTTCATCGATGAACATGAAATTGAGCTCGAGAATTGCCCATGCATGTTAGCGCTGGGCGCCGGGCCCTATAGCTACGCGCTTCCGAAAGTGCAAATGGTCAAACTTAAAAACAACGACACGTACTCGACATCGGTACGTACGGGATATCATCATAATATGTATCACCCTGCATGCCATGGGCACGTAGGGGCACGTCGACCATCAACCATTACGTAGAGAGAGATGAGGTTTGTAGGGGTCACATCATCTCGTCATCGAATAAATAGAGAAGCGAGGAACTGGAAATCAGCGCGGTGTTAAGGCAACCAGCTCGCTTGTCGTTGTCGACGTCGATGCCCATTGCCGATACCTTCTTGTGACCACCTTGGACAGCCTTGGACAGGCAGCTGACAGATCGATGAGATGAACAACGCTATGGATACAGATATCCACTCAAGTTCAAGGTGTCTGTCCAGTGTCCACACCCGTCGACTCCAAACCTTACTACTGACAGTGATTACGTCGAACAGCTTTACACAGTGTCAGCCATCTGTGCGTCAGAATTTTCGCTTTCAAATGCGTGCCAAGTGTCGACACCTCGCTTCGATATCGCTCCCATCATCCTCAGGCTCTTCCTCCTGACATGGAAAACCCATTCGCTGCATTTTTGCATGACCCTTTTTAAATAGTGCAATTTCCATGCCGTTTTTCAGTCACAACCGAGTGAGGATCAACCACCGAACGCAATCGGAGTCCGAGGTAGGCCATGGATTAAATGGGATCGACAGAGGAACTTCCGCATGTAAACAAAGCAAACGGTAACTCTGATTCAACAGTAATCCTTGTGGTTGGCATATGTTATGCCCGACTTGTCCCGTAAGGTTTTTATGTTCAAGCATATGACAAGGCTAGCATCAACTCAGCAACGAACTACTTACGTGTCGTGCCATCAACTTGCCAGTGACAACCACGCAGCACCAATGCGAAAGCAGACACACAACTCACTGTTGCGATGTGCCACTCAAGGTTCGACAAAAGCTTATGGTCGAACCCTACCACGCTGGCGAGTCATGGGGTTGAATTCTGGACGCAAACTAATCATGACACATTCATAGCCAGGGCTCGAATCACGATCTACAAAGTCGCAAATGTAGAAACATCCGTCGGCGCTGACAAGCATAGACGCTGTCAAAACAGCAGTAATGATGAGGACGAAGGAGAAACGCCCGATTTGTGGGATGTGATATGGGATCTCAAAAATCAATCTCAAAGGGGACAATATGATTCATAGGAAGATGACTTACTTTTATGCTCTGGGCAGAACATGACAGCGAGTTGGAATTCCACATTTCCATCTTTCTTCTAGGCTTCTTCCGCCAATTGAATATTGGTGACTGAGCAAGTCAAATTTGAGGTAGGCAATCTGCTGGCATTGTAAATGAAATCTGTTTGAAGGGGGATTTAAGGTGGATAGACATGCCTATGTCATCATGAGGTATGGCCTACGTGCATTGACACGAGGATTCCGGAAGCCGAGCTCAGGCGTCTCATGGATGCTGAGAACATATCAATTATTTTGCATCGGGCGTAGCAAGATACCGCGAGATCGGCAGCTTGAGAGATCTGTCGAATCACTTGTCTCGGGATGTACGTTGTGCAGCTGCGCTTTCAACCATGATGATTCCGTGATTGGAAGCCAGATTGAAAGTGGGAGAAGAGTGACATCTCAGGGAGGACGACAACGACAATGATCTTAAGTGGAAGTTTGCAATGTCCCTTCTCGTGGCACATGAATTGAGTGACACATAACATCATTGATCATTGCCCACATGTTTGATGACCTGAAGACTAATAACCGAAGCAGAGTGAAGCTCTGCACGACTTGCCAGTCTTGCTCGAGCCCCTGAGATAAATTTATCAATTGATTTTCGCGGTACCATATAGTAAGTACTAGTAAGTACTGGTTGGGGGAAATGACGGCGACTCATCAGGATTTGCTGCTCTTAGATCAGTTTCGTGGTAGAGATAAAAAACATCATGGTTGAACTTGAAGTCGGCAAATTTAAATTCACTGCTCGGGTACGAGCGAAAGATACTTCAAGTTGCCTTCAGCCTTCTTCATCTTCATCGACTTGAATGATATTTCCAGTGTTTAAGGTGGATTTGCACAGCCGATTTCCTGTCCGTAGGCCTCGATTAGAAGTACGCCCGGCCGCACTATGGCTATCGCGCGAAAGACCGATCGCTGTGTAACAAAACCCTTGGGTAGGCTCTATATAAAATTGCAACCACCATATACGTCCTACAGGATGTGACGCCATCGTATCAGCATGAGGAACAATGCGAGAATCATAGACCACAAACCCCCAGCAACAAATTCATAGCGCATGTTTTGTGTAGTGCGCAGGTGCTTCCGGAACATCCTGATCCGGAATGAAGCAACGAAGTGGTTTACGAATTAATTACCAGCATGCACCTGAATCCCATCTGGTGGACAACCTAAAGAGCGTCTCAAAGGCTCGTTCTTGACTGATTAGCATAAATCAATCAACGGTCTCTCTGGCGGGTATTAACATGTACTTACTTTCATTATTACTATCTCCAGAAATCAGCCACATAAACAATGTGTAGTCTCTGGTTACCATACATGCAAGGCGCAGATCGGACGAGCATTTAGACGAGGATCTGGAAATGAATCTAGCAAACTCTGAAAAGCTCCTGGCCGATTATTCACAATTGCCCGATGCAGCGCCGTGTGGCCCTTCATATTGCATGTTTGCAGGAGGTCAGAGAACTTCGCAGCTGGACGCGTAGCAGCGCAGTCATCGACAATCGGGGCGACAGAGGATGGGGCGAATAGGGATCAAATAAAATGTCAGGGAGAGATAGAACAGTGATACGATTCTGCCTGATTCGAGAAAAGGAAAATGCAGAAGGTCGTCTGCATTGAATGGAATCGCATGCTGATGATGCAAACGTACAGATTGCGTCATACAAGGGGTGTGCAGTAGCAACGGAATGTCTATCGTCAAAGACTCCAGGCTCGGTAGCCATTCTATATGGAGGGGTAAGCAAAACTGTGAGCATTATGAAAAAAAAACAGGGGCCAAAGCATGACACAACATTTGCACCTCACGGTTTTACTCACAATATTTGTTTTGATGGTTTCTCGGTGGGATGAATTGTCTTCTAATTGTCCAGGCGGACTGGAGTGCTGGAATTCGTATTAGTACGCGCGCTCCAACTTCGACTTTGTATCGACTCGGAAAACCAGTGTATCCCCCTGTAGCAAACCGCTCTCCAGGTTGGATTGCCGACTTCAGAGACACATTATTTTACCAAGATATAGATCCTGGCTATGCAATATAGGTGATACAGCCGCTTGGGATGGTCAGAGCACACGTAGTACTGTCGTGTGTTTCGTGAGCCACCATCATGGGTCCTGTTCAAGCATTAGTATTTTTGAAAGTCAGCGAATATACAACGCCCTCTCCATTTGGTAACTCAGTTTGATTCTACTTACGAACTTACAAGTTACGAGCTTTAGGCCGTCAACACGTCTCTTCCTTGTAAGCTTCTGGTCTGACTGTGAATGTGCATATCAGATTATAATGATTGTTATCATCGAAATGCCCCGGGGACAAGAACCTAGGGATGGAGAAGAGTGGATATGTGACAATTGTGCCACTGTGGCGAACCTTGCCTGCTTTGGATTGGTTGGCGCGCTCTCTGCATTCCAAGTGGTATATCCCGAGAAAGCCACTACTAGTACTTCCATCGATGTGGTTCAACATTAAATCTTTTAAACTGACACTTCCATCTCGCCAACATCGGCGCGACAACGAGCAAGCTACATCCTATCGCGGCTTTGCACTCCATCAGCTCTGCTTTACTCCATGCCGTCGCCTTTGACTCTCAAAATGCCGAGCTCTCGTCGTTTAGCTGCACTTTTCACTAATGACTGTGATACTGGCCATAAGAAGTTCCGCTGTACAGATGCGAGTATTTCCAGCCCACTCGCTGGACGCCGAAATCCAAAGGATGGAGATCGCGCCGAGTCTCTTTCGGACAGTAGCACCAACATCCCGGAATATCTTAGTCTTGACCTACCTTGTCCATATCTCCCACCTGGTCCGATATCTCCTTCATCCGTAATCAATGCGTCAAACTATTGCCCTTCACCGTCCCCATTCGCTGGTGACGTCGAAATGCGATCCCTCCTGCTCTCGTATGAAAACGAATATCCTTCCCCATCCTCAATAATCGAATCTCCCCCACCAGTTGTATCCGTTCCTGCTCTTAACCCAGCATCTCTTTTCGGCCGTAACTATTCCCCTCGGTTTCCGGAAGACTACAGGCTTCTCGAGACCTTTATTCAAAATTACCGCCTCTGCGATGAACTTGGCTCAGGTGGATACGGTTTTGTCATGACCGCGGTCGACCGCCAGGAGAACGTTGAGGTCGCTGTCAAATTCATCATTAAAGGGAAGGTCCCAGAGCAGGCGTGGATGGAGGACGAGGTCTATGGTCGAATCCCCATAGAAGTCCTGGTACTTCATCTTGTAGAACACGAAAATATTATCAAGAGCCTCGAATTTTTCGAGGATGAACTGTTTTTCTACCTTGTGAGTCATGCTTGTGCGATACTGGTTTGTTACACCGCTCAGTGAACAGCAGGTCCAAGAACTCCATGGTTCTCCGTGGCACAAACGCAAAAAATCCCATGATGCTCGTGCGCATTCTCCCCTCGATGACATTATCATTCCCCACTTCAGCTCGTCACCCCCCCGTATTATCTCCCGCTGCATCTGAATTTTCGGTTCCGGATTCTGAGCCAGAAACACCCCCGCAGGGTTCAGGACATCTCCCGGCCTCTGTTCTCGTGCAAGGATGCGATTCATCCTTGAACGATGACTTGCAGTACCACTCCCTTCATCTCACGCGCAAAACGTCTGCCCTCGAACCACCTCGTCCTTGTTATACGCGCCGCCCCTCGCACGACCTTTTTGAATGCATAGAACAAACGAAACACAAGCGCCTCTCTGAGAAACAAGCACGGTATATCATGGCTCAGGTGGTCGAGGCAGTACATTACCTCGACACTCAAGGAATCTATCATAGGGACATAAAAGACGAAAACCTAGTCATCGACAAAGATTTCAAGGTATGGTTCTATTTACCCAAAATCTTCTGTCACTGACCGCATATCTAGGTCAAACTCATAGACTTTGGCAGTGCCGCGATAGAGAACCCTAATGAACCGCCCCCGTACTACAAACTCTTCTTTGGTACTACTGCGTATGCCGCCTCCGAAGTACTCCTTAAGCGATCTTACCAAGCCGCGCCCGCCGAAATTTGGACCCTCGGTGTGCTGATGTCGTACTTGCTGACCGGGATGTCCCCATTCCCTACCGAAGCGGATGCCATTGCGGGGCACATCGTACTCTCCGAGCTGCCAGGGAAGGGACTCGGTGACTCGTGCGTGAATCTCATGAGCAGGTGTCTCGAACCCAACCCTCAGCTACGTGCCAATATCCACGAGGTGCGCGAGCATCAATGGCTGAAAGGCGCTTTGGATGGTATTTAGCCTCTGTCAAATTTTCTTCTGTGTTACTGCATATACCTTAAGCTTTGAGATGTTTTTGTAGCATGAGAGCACTGGCTTGAAATTCATACCCACTCATGTACTCGCTATACCTCTTTGTCGTATCTTGTCTATGGATTTGACTTTGTACTTCGTGTGAAAGATTGACAGTCCACCATGGCCAGCCAGGGACCAGGGGGGTTTAGACTTTCGCGGAAATTAAAATTAAATTCAAATCGATATCGAGAACTCTAATCTTTGCGGCAAATTTCTTGGCCAGAAGACTCAAGAGTTGGATGTGGCATGGCCAGTTTCATGCGGAGACCTCGAGGTGTCCAGCCGGACAAAATGTTCCAGCGTCGCACGCCTGTCCACTCACACGGTCTTGACACTAGCACAATGAGTAGAGACGTTGGTGCAGCTCCTCCTCGTAGGAAATCTCTGAAAGATGTTGTTCGGTATGTCCACTGGTTGACATGCGAGGGCCTCACTTACCATCCTCAGACATTTTACTCCAGCATGGTTTGCTGTCACGATGGGTAAGTCAACATTAATCCGCCTATCCATGCATTGTGTTGACAGTGTCTTGTGTAGGGACTGGCTCAATCGCCATACTCTTCCACAACTTTCCTTATGCTGGTAATTCGCCAGTAATGCGAGGGTTTACACTCGCCTTCTTCTTCTTCAATCTTGTGCTATTTCTGCTCTTCAGCGTTATCACTGCAGCTCGATACATCCTCTTTCCTGGCATTTGGTTTCACATGATACGGCATCCTGTACAGAGCTTGTACATTGGCACGTTTCCAATGGGCGCAACAACGTTAATAAACATCGCCTGTAGCGACATATTCCAGACATACGGTTTTGGTGGGAAGCCGTTTATTTACACGGTGTGGGCGTGTTGGTGGATCAATGTTGCGATTTCAATAACATGCTGCTTTGGCATGATGCACGTTATGTAAGTCCGTTCACTGCGAATCACATAAATGAGTTAGTGTTCACGTAGGCCCTACAGGATCACTCTCCAACAACATTCGCTAAAGTCTATGACAACTGTTTGGCTTCTTCCTGTCGTGACCCTTGTCGTCGGATCTTCTTCTGGAGGTGTTCTCGTGCCAGCGCTTCAGGTCTATTCCCCCTCGTATGCGTTGCTAACGGCGACGTTCTCTGCGTGCATGGTCACAATAGGTCTTAGCCTTTCCCTCATGCTACTCACGATATACATCCTTCGGTTGGTCGTGTACGGTTACCCCACGGGTGCATCAATTCTGTCTGTTTTTCTTCCTATCGGTCCTTGTGGACAGGCAGCATACGCGCTCTTAAAGCTGGGGTCCTCTTTCCGTTTGCTATTACCTCTGAATTATGGTGATGCAGGCGGATTGTTGCGACAGCCTGGAACCGGCGAAGTAGTGGAGGTGATATGTGTGGTTGGTGCTATGGTGCTATGGTCACTGGCGAGTATGTGGATACTCTTTGCTATGCTCGGTCTCGGCTACACTCTTCGTCGGGAACGCATTGACTTCCGACTGTCATTCTGGGGAACTGTGTTTCCTAACGTGCGTGTCTACAATTTTTTTTCGTTGGGGGTTGCATTAAATCCGATTCTACACAGGGGGTATACGCAAATCTCAATTTGGCCTTGGCAACAACATTTTCCTCAACATTCTTTCGTGTATGGGGTTCAATATATGCGGTGGGGACGCTAATATTGTGGGTGTGTATTGCCTTGCCTACAATACGGATGGTCCCAAGCGGTCGTATATTTGACGCTCCATGTCTGGAAGAGGTCTTGATTGGAGAAACGGGGAGGGAAACGGAGAAAAGCGAAGATGATTTAAAGAACTGACCTTAATGTCGGATAGATGTAAACCTGTTCAAGCCTCACCCGGGTTTTGAGGTGCGGCATTTCGCAGGTCTACCCGCCTTCTGGCAACAAAATATAGACTTGGCTTGTACCCCAAACACTGGCAGAAAGCTGCAGAATGCGCTTTCCGTATCATTGGCATTGTTTATCAATCTCTGGTGTGTTTCCAGTCTTGTAAGCATATTCCTCTTTCAATGGTTTTTGAGATCGCACATGGAGGCAGGTATAAACACTACATACCCAACTACTTATTCCAATTCATACAAAATTTCTCCCACAGTTTTGTACCGACGGAGAGCAGAGCATGAAGACTGCGGTATCGAAGGTGTGTCACAAGGTGATCCAATACTTTCCGAACGACACCCGCATGTCTCATCCTGTCTACAGTTCTTTATCTAGGTATACACGTCATATAGACTTCTAGACTTACAGTATGTGAGTAGCGGGCTTCCGCATAAGCTGGTTGTCAACCTGTCATGGGACGCCGACGGTTTGGCGGAGGACTCAATGGCTTCGGATGGCTACGGTTTAACTTTGCGCCCAAGTCGTGTGTGATAGGCTCGTGACCAGCCTGGTGTACGCTACCACGGAGAGGTGACTACGTCACATGTCAAATTGACGTGCGGTTTGATTTGTTAGGAGCCTAGTCAGCTGTGATCTAAAGCGGAACAGATCTAGATTCACTGTGCTGCAGCATCATTCTCGGATCTCCACTACGTAGTTTACAATGTCATTGGTGAGTAATTGCAAATTGTTCGTTTGGTTGTCAAACTTAAACCTTAACTCCACAACGTCGATGGGCCCATCATTTGGACTGTACAGCTGGCTTTGAGCTGGCGCGAATTAGTAATTCATTGATAATCCGAGTCCAAGAAGACATAAATATTACGGGGAACGGGGAAACTTTTGCTCATACCTTGCGGAGTACCTCCCTTTCCTTGAGTGCAGATATTTAGTTTGTTTCCAGAATTCAACTGGCCTTGTCATTATGCTTGAGACACCTCCGCGTAAATCATGCAGGGAGTGCATACGGTACGTGTGACACTATTCCATTGTAGCCTCCTGATCAATATGTAACAGAAATTTTACCTGGGCCTGGTATACAGTGATCATGGGTACTGGGGGTACATCTGCACTGGTCCATGCATTTCCGTACGGGAACGATAGTCCGGCGATCAAGGCCGTCACCTTGGTCATTTTTTCCCTAAATCTCCTCCTCTTTGTCTTGTTTACTGGGGCTACCATCGCG
Source organism: Suillus clintonianus (assembly GCF_016758775.1). Classification (NCBI taxonomy): domain Eukaryota; kingdom Fungi; phylum Basidiomycota; class Agaricomycetes; order Boletales; family Suillaceae; genus Suillus; species Suillus clintonianus. Next base: position 122,201 of record NW_024539303.1, read on the forward strand.
AGATACATCATGTTCCCTGACATCTGGCTCAAGATGATCCGCCATCCAGCTCAGGGCCCACTCATGGGTGCATTTCCAGCGGGAGCTGCAACATTAATTAATATAGCATTGGTAAGCTTGCTGTTTTCTTTTGCTTTTACCTTCGATGGTCATACCCTTGTTATAGGTAGCCAATCAAGAATGGAAATTTGGAAGAATTGAGTTTCTATATACGCTCTGGGGTTTCTGGTGGTTCGACTCCATCTTATCGTACCTCATCGCCTTTGGAATGCTACATGCGATGTAAGCGAAGAAGTTCAAATCTTTATGCCATATCACTGATGGTGTGACTTACAGGATGGTGGAGCAGAAACATGCCCTTCAGACCATGACCCCTTTATGGCTACTTCCAGCTATCAGTCTTATCGTTGCATCTTCAACCGGTGGTTTACTCTCTGCTGCGCTTAAAGCTCAGTCGATGAAGTTCGCCATCTTGACAACCCTATTCTCGTTTACTATGGTGATCATTGGTCTCAGTCTCGCGTTGATGATGATCACGGTGTACCTCGCACGCCTTATCATAAACGGTCCGCCAGAAAAGCCGCTCGTTTTGTCTGCTTTCGTGGCATTGGGTCCCTTCGGTCAGGGAGGATACTCGCTCCTTATCAATGGCCAGAACCTGTCCGAAATCCTTCCGCTGCACGTCTCGGGCACTTTCCCAGGGGTAGCAGCTGGAGGGCAGATGATATTCTCGTTCTGTTTCTGCGGATCTTACATCCTATGGTCTATGGGCGTCTGTTGGAGCATCATTTCCTCGATTTCTATATTCAGCGTGCTCAAAAAGGAGGGGAACATACCCTTTTCCATCGCGTATCAAGGATTGATTTTCCCGAATGCTGTATTTGCGCTTCTCTCAGTGCAGCTTGGGAATGTTCTGAACAGCGGCTTTTTCTGTGGGTTTGGCGCGGCATGGACAGGTCAGAATGCCCGTCATCATCCTTTTCTGGACCTGCTAACCGTTCTGATAGTTATTGTCTTCATCCTGTGGTTGAGTATCTTTGCAAGAACCATCCTAGCAGTCGTCGACAGGTCCATATTTGTTGCGCCAGATATCGCAGTTCCACCCTTGCCACTTGATAGTAATGACAGTCTCGACAGTATAAAACCTGCTGGAATCAGTCATACTTTGGCTAGACAACAGTTATCACATCTCAGCGACTTGATGCCTTTTCATACGAACTTCGTAAAAGTAGTACCATGTTGATAGCTACGTATGAATATTATGACAGGAGACTTAACGGTTCTGTTAACGTTATGCTCGGGAGAATTGCGACACAGCCACATAAATTACAGCCTCGCGGCTATACTATATACGTGGTGAGCGCCGAACACGCGTGGCCCCAACTCTCAAGGGCTCACTAGAGGCTCACATTAACCTCAAGCAACGAACGAACATTCAAAAGGCCTTCATATAGGCATTTGATTCCTCGTTGTTCCTGGGCTTCATCATGCCCCACTCTACCGGTTATCAACAATTGCCCCAAGACGTTGAAGATGAAACCATCGTCGAGGAGCAAAACCCCGGGGACCACGCTAAGGCGGCCCGCGGGCGCAGTGCCCGAGCACACAAACCAGGACATATAGACTTGCGGAAGTTAGATAACGCATTCAAAAGGTGTGCGAGGGGCTTGCTGAGTTATGATGGTCTGGGACTAACACGTGTGTTCAGATGGACAGAATCCATTGCGCAGAAAGTTAAACGGAAGAAGAAAGTTGAAGATTACTCTCGCAAGGAAATATGGCAGAGTGTCTTTGAGCCTTGTTCGCCACCTGTTGCCGTTGGAAGCGGAAGTGAGTTCACGGTAAGCCCTGTGGTTTTTACTGTCGAGCTGCATGCTTGGCATGGTTCCTAGTGCTCTGTGTTGATAGTAGTTCTTGGCTTGCAGGTCAAAACACTTGATCATAAGTCTCCCATGTCCCAAGCAACTTTCGACAAGTAAGCTAGGATTATCAGGAATCCATTGCCGAGCTCATAGTCAACAGTTTAACACAATCAGTACGAAATGCTATATCAGCAGGAATCCACCCAAAGATGATAGTGAAAGGGTCTTCTGGATCCTACTTTGCTCGTGCGAAGGTCGAGGGGAGAGTTCAGACAGTTGCGTGAGTATTATGCTTCACTCACAGTTGCAACAATTCACCACATATCTTATGTAGTGTATTCAAGCCTAAAGATGAGGAACCTTACGGGCGCTTGAATCCAAAGGTGTGTATCTTTTGAATTGACAATACATTCAACTCAGAGGTTTTCCAGACTACCAAGTGGCTACATCGGCAATTTAGATGGATAATTCCATTCGGACGGGCTTGTTTGATACCTAATCTCAGGTAATTCTATACAACTTGGAATATCAGTCCACTCCGCCTGACACTTACCGCCCTCAGTTACATCTCAGAGGCTGCAGGGTCCCTGCTTGACGATCGCCTTGGGCTTAATATTGTCCCTCGTACACAGCTTGTCTCCCTGTCTAGCCCTGTGAGTCCGTGGTATGCTTTCTGGAATGCGTGGCTAAATTATCATACTTCAGGCCTTCTTCTATGACTGGATTGACAGAAGCGGAGCCAAGAAAGGTAAACCACTACCTGAGAAGATAGGAAGCATGCAGTATTTCTTGCATGGATACACTGGTTGTGTTTATTCTACTTGCTTGTTATATGTGGACTCATCTTCAAATATCAGATGCATCAGATTTCCTGCGGAAGCATCCTTGGCCCGGCCGCTCTATTGCAGACACATTTGACGATTCATCTCATCGGAAGGGTCTCCCTACGAAACGTTTCCTTAGCGCACTGAAAATAATATGCGGAAGGACTGGTGACGAAGATATAGATGACGAGGACCCAGAGGAAGAACGTGCTCTTTTCGATGTCACTGAAGACAACGAATCTGGACGTCCGTTCTATTGGTCGCGAGCGCTTCAACAAAGTTTTAGAGAAGAGCTAGAAAAGTACGTTGGTTTGGCTTACATTCCGTCACAGGTTCTCATGCTGTATCCCACTATGAATTAGGCTTGTGATACTTGGTGATACACTCGCTGTTATATTCTTCCTGATGACTGACCCTGCGAACAGACTACCTGATGCTAAATACTGACCGTGGAGCTGACAACTACATGATCAAGTACTGTGAAGGCAATCACGAGAAGCTAGTTGACGTTGCCCCTCAGCCTTCAGCTCACCCCCAGATGCCACAGATGCGTCGTGCTGAGACACATTCTCCATCCTCACAGTCTACTGTGACTTTCGCCAATGCAATCCCTCCATCTCAAGCTAACGCTGCTTCGTCTGACTATATACGTCAGCCGCATATACATATTGCAGCCATAGACAATTCGCTCTCGTTCCCTCATGAGCATCCCCGAGGCTGGCGGTCGTATACATACGGGTGGCTGTATCTTCCTGTCAACTTGATTGGACGTCCTTTCAGTGAAAAGACGCGAGCACATTTCTTACCCCTCTTGACCTCCAAAACTTGGTGGGAGGAGACAACCTTCCAGCTTCGCAAACTCTTCGCAATTGACCCTGACTTCCATCCCAAAATGTTCCAGGTAAGTTGTGAGAGTATTTTGATGGACACAATACAATGTCATTATCATTCTTAATTTCAGAGGCAACTGGCTGTCATCAAAGGTCAAGCTTACAACATCATCGAGTCTTTGAAACATGCGGTGAGCAAGAACTGTTGAATGGATTGTTTGAATTAGTTCAACTAATCAATTTACTTCTGTTAGGATGAAGGTGAGCTACAGAGGCAGTTAAACTCATAATCCCGGTATTCATTATTGCAGGTCCGCTGGAGCTGACCCGCCGCACGAAAGCACTTGTTTGGGACGACGAAATTGAGATCATGGAAGAAGCGCCCCGTACTCCTGGTATTGGTCCTCTACCTTCATCACCACGTCCGTCTATCAGCACCATGCCATTACCACGGCGTACACGCAGCCAAAGTTACTCTGCTGAGTTCCCTCCACCTGTCCGCCGGAGATCATCAGAGGCTGATCGCCCCGTTCCGTTCTCTGCCAAGTTCCAGAAGGTACACCCTGGTACGACAGGTGTCACAGTTCTAGAACATCTCGAACGCCTGGACGTTGTCGAAGCCGGGCTGCAGCGGCTTGGCGTCGAAGAACCGGTCATCGAAGAGGACGAAGAGGAAGTCGATGTTGGGATGTCATCTGCACCGCAACCACTCCTTATTTCCACTGGTGAAGAGTCCCCACCCAATGATATATCGGCTTCACAGCAGTTCACCCCACCTGGTAGTCCTGGCGGGCTTACCTCTGTTCCGGAGGTCCACTCACTCGCCAATTCTGTCACGGAGGAGGATCTGGCAGTCATGTCGAAGTCAATGTCACATGTCGAGTCACCATTCGCACCTCAGCACAATAGGTGGAATAGCCATGCTGGGCGGATGTATCACCAGCCTGACCATAGCCTCGACTGGATGAACGTTGACGAACTTGAACAGCAGAAGCGAACTGTTATCGTCGAGGTGTGTGCATTGTTCCTATTAGTGACGATGATCTAATCAGCAATACTGCCCCAGCGATTTGAGACGGTTGCTGCGAAACCTCTTCTCAGCTGCTGGTGATATATACACATATTTCTTTCATAGAGGGGCCCGGTTTGTCGTGTTAGGGTTTGGGCTGCTATCGTATTTTGCTATCTGGTATAAATATCCAAAGATCTTGAAATGCACCATATACATTTATTAAGTCGAACGTTCGCATCCTCGTCTGGCAAGCTCAATGCAAGAACGATATTATATCCACTCAGTCCCCCTCAGTCATAAGCCACGATGCGAAGTCATCCAGCCGCTGCTTTTCTGCTTCGTCGTTATCTCCGTCCAGGTCGTCGCCTGCTCCACTGCGTTTGAAGCGCTGTTTGCCTGAATACAAAAACGCCTCAATGCGTCTTCCACCAAAGAACCTGTTATTCATTTTCTATGATAACGTCGATCAATGCTTGTTATGTGGTAGTCGAGAGAAGCACGTACAATGACACAGGCCTGAGCACTCAGTGAGTCTCTGAACTTGACTGTCATCACCCCATCAGCCTCTTTCTACAAGGCAGGTCAGATATGGCTGTGGAGTAGGAAACATGCGACATACATCATACAGAACAACGTTTGTGACTTCTCCGAGTGATGAACATTCGTCACGCACATCATCCTTCAGATCAAGTAGTAGAGACGCATCTTCATCGAGCTCTTGAAGAGAGAACATGTGCTTGAGAACCACTACACGGCAGTTCCTGTTAACTACGTTCTTTTCGTCCTCCTCACTCCTGGCGGGCCCAAAGCCATCTTCGTCATCCCATTCTTCAATTTTTCTGTAGGAAAATTAGAGATGGCAAGGCGGTCCGAAAGAGGAGGAACAAACTTCTGCATCTTGCCGATCCTTCTAGTAATCTTCTTCTTGTCCATTGTTTTCCGTGGTTTCGCTTCCTCTCCTGTCCCGCCTGAATGCTTGTGACGAAATTCCGCTTTCTGCACACTCATGACCGTTGATGCGTCGCCTATCCGGAGTTCCGCGTCATCCAGGAGGTTGACTGCCAAAGTCACTGATTCTTCTTTGAAGTAAACCACCAACGCTTCTCCACTAAATGACCCGTCCTCGCGTGCGTACAGTTTCACTTTTGATTCGCCTTCGTCATCTTCCTCGATAACCCCAAACTTAGCAAAGCGCTCAACGATCTCATCCACATCGGTATCTGAAGGGAGACCAGTGACGTAGACTGCCGTGTTTTTGGACTTGGCTGGCTTGTCATTCTTGCCACGCTTCGCAGAAGGCTCTGTTGGAGGCGTATAAGACGTATAGTTTTCAGGCTCCTTCCTCTTTTTATTTGCACGTTTGAGTACGGGCGCAGCTGGTGTCTGTGGACGCTATTAGTTTAAGGAGTCAAGGTGTTGAACAGCATGACCTGACCTCTTCATCCACGCCAGCGACTGAATATGCGGCTTGTTGCTTTTTGATCAGTTCCTCATCCAGCTGCCAAAGTTGCTTGCCTCACAATCACCGGCGCTCCACGAAATTCACACTCACCACCGGAACCCACGTTCCCTTGGCGGAATCATATTCGAGCTCACTACCGTCATCATTCTCCAGCCTCCATGTTTCTGTCTCTCTGGAAAAGTGGATGCGGTCATCATTGGCGAAAGCGGCTGCTTGTGCGGATGCGGATGCGCCCGCGGCGGCTGATGGTGGTGCGTCGTTGGACATCTCACAAGCGGTTGTTTATCTGTGTTTGATTCTAAGGCCTTAACAAATTAGGACAGCTACTTGGTCATCCCTGTATCATGATGCGGCTTACTAGTACTAAAGGGACCTTTTGAATCTAACTAATACTGGCCCGATACCGGATCCCTCACAATGGAAATACTGACCGGTATCTTGAATATGCGCTACTGGTACGTGGATTGTTTTTGTCACCCCCCCTCCACACCAGACACTTACTCATATAACTTATAAGTATCACTCAGCAGTGATTCAGCACGCCTAATTGACGCCATTAATCAATCTTATATCTATTCACTTGCTTTCAGGAACTACTTCCGTGCATGCTCTTCATTCCCAGCCCGCGTTCAACATCATGTCAACTCAACAAGCTCTGTGGCTTCCTGGTATTGGACAGGATTTCGTTGTTGGTACTAAAGAGATCGACACACCTGACCCCGGTCAGCTTCTTGTCAAAATCATTTCGAGCGGTCTCAACCCTTTGGATTGGAAAATCCAAGACAGTGGATACATTCAATTTGTTCCGTCATACCCGGCAGTCATCGGTGAAGAGGCTGCTGGCACTGTGGAAGCTGTTGGTGAGGGTGTAACTGATTTCAAAAAAGGGGACAGGATGTAAGTAGTGTCAAATATAATAGGACAATACTAATGTTTCTTCAACAGATTTTTCCAAGCACAAATAGGGAGCAAATTTACAACATTCCAACAGTACTGCATCGTATTTGCTTACTCCGCCGCAAAGGTGCTGTATCCAACAAAACCAAGTTCCTGCGCGCTGACTCCTCGTTAGATTCCGGAGAACATATCTTTCGACCAAGCGGCTTCTGTACAGGTCGGCATCATCCCATTCGCTGTTGCCTTGTATGCACAACAGCCTGAAGGACTGGCTCACCTTGCGCCATGGCTAGAGGGTGGACATGGAAAGTATGCTGGACAGCCTATCGTCATCATGGGTGGTACATCAACCCTCGGGCAGTATGGTGCGTGCAAATTCAACTTGGTTCCTTGGTCAAATGTTCACAAATTTCATAGCCACCCAGCTTGCTAGGCTCTCTGGATTTTCCCCTCTCATCACTACAGCCTCATTTCACAATACTGAACTGCTTTCCTCGCTCGGTGCTACCCATGTGCTTGATCGCAAGCTCTCGACCGCTGCGTTGAAAGACGCGATTGCCAAGATCACATCAACACCTATTGCTTTGGCTTTTGACGCCATCTCTCTTCCTGACACACAGCAAACCGCCCATGACATCATTACTGCTGGAGGAACGGTCATCACAGTGAGAGCACCTCAGGTGGATAACAAAAGCGAGGACAAAGTAGTCCAGCAAGTGGTTGGCATCATACATGCCCCTCCAAACCGTGAGCTGGGCAAGAGCTTCATGCCCGTGTTGACGCAGTGGCTCGCCGATGGAACAATCAAGGTTTGTCACACGTCCATGCACGTATACTGGATACTCACGTAGTCTTGTACATCAGCCGAACACTGTTGAAGTAGTCCCAGGCGGCCTCAATGGCGTCTCCTCTGGTCTGCAGAGACTGAAGAATAACCTTGTCAACGGCAAGAAACTAGTTGTTCGCCCTTGGGAAACTGCGTGAAGTCCGGAGTCCAAGGCAGGAAAGTACAAAGTCTCTCCAACGTGTTTGATATGAAAAGAAATTTGATTTTCCATTTGCGCTCAACAAAGGCGTAAACGCACACGATAATTCCCTGAAATTGGCGCATAAGTTCTCATGTTAGCCTACGAGAAATTGCCTCAAATGTTCTCCTTGAGGTTGATTTCATTTTCCGGAAAAACAGATCAGGACAGCGGCACTTATGTGCACAGAGAAGACTTCCTGGCACATTGCGGGCACGTTGAAGACTGTTGGAAATGTGATAGCAGGGATAAGGTTGGTATCTCAGCTCATTCAATTTGCATCTACGAGATGCGTGAAATATTCACGCGAAGATATTGCACATTCCATCTAACCCCGTAACACCAGGTAAAACACTATTGTTCTCTGGATATCATATCAGCTTATACGACACCGTCCCGGTCGAACCGTCGCGTCAAAGTAAGTTCAGCTATATATATCACTTGGAAATACCCCTTTCTTGCATCCGTCCTCTGCATCCCCAATCCGTTGTGTCAATGCCTCGTTCCTTCAGTAAGGAAGTACGCCAATTCGGTTAGAATGGGAAGAGTGGTTATCGACAATGGAACTGCAAGAGTAGAACATAGCTTGTTGAGTTGGCCAAAAAGGGGATATACTATAAATGAACGCACCGCTTAAGGAGAGCTACTCATCGATATTTTGGTTTCCTAGTGGATGATAGATGCGTAAATACGCCGTGCACATTAATTTTTGCCCCCGCGAGGAGCTCAACATTGCGATCATTTTCTAGTGTTTCCGTTGACACACACCTGTACTCAGCGCACGAGCAAGCTGCATCTCTCCCATTTGTGCGAGCAATTCATTGTATTTGTGACCCTCCTCATGCCTCCCTTCTATGGTGTTTGATATCAACTCATGTCAAAAGCCTTGGAAGGGCGGTAGAGGTAATATGCCAGAGGTTCGTCGTAGTGTAGCCTCATCTACTCGCATCTTAGGTACTAAGTCAGTGAGCTATAGCAAATGCTCAACAGGAGAAGTAAACCAAACAGTGATTAAACAGCACCGAACATTGCTATGACGAACGTCACACAGGACAGCGATTTAGTAACGCACCTGGTTCAGTGAATGGCTACGTGAAAGTGTTGCTGGGGAACTTCAGTCGATCAAAAAGCACAACATTGCGGGAAGAACCTGCTGTGCACTCCGTGCAAAGGAATTTACCCAATTCACATCGAAAGCATCTCCAACCCGCTGTGGTCGATAATCAAGACTATCCACGGCGCGGAACATACGATGGTTGTCTCTAGGAGTGTCGTCGCTTGATTTATCGCCAATAAGAAGTGGAAAAAATCCTCGAGTAGAATGCAAAAGTCGACTACTTGTATAGCAACATTGGGAAATAGGCATTGGGATCATGAGGGGCGTCCGGTGCGAGCTCGGCTCTCCACTTCTTGAAGGGTGTGGGCACCTTCGGGGGGAGCTTTGACTGGTCATACACCTTGCGCACAGATGTGATTGCAGCAATGGCGCCTGTCAAATCCATGATCTCCTGAGTTTTCGTAGGAACGTCCGATTTCTCTCCTTCCTTGACTTCAGAGGGTGCAGGAATTCTGTGATTACATGTCAGTGTGAGCTATCACGCAGAGGGCACTGGAGCGTACGCCTGGGCTTCAGAGTGTTGGATGAGAAGTGACGATAGGTCGGGTTGTGTGACCACAGAAAGTTGGGGATATGCCCTCCGAACATCTCTCTTCCAGTATGGATTCTGAGCGGGGTCGGAAGCTGACAAGAAAAAGGATGAGCAGCGCCTATAGTAAGCCTAAAAGCCCTACCTTTGGTTGCTGGAGCTGAATATTTCTCTGGTCTAGAACCTGGCTGCGGCCATCTGTAGATTCCTGCTATTGGGATACCACTCGAAATTTCGGGATTAATGACCACAGCGTCGCCTGGTAGACGCGTTCACAGATATTTGAAATGCCGAAAAAATGAAACAGCTCACGAAATTTCTTCCAAAAACCTTTCGGATGAACATGGTAGAGAGTCGACTCTGCCGCTTTTTTCGCAGCCGCCATCTGTGAAGCTTTGAAGTTCGAGTTGAACGCTCGGGGAACCGCGGGGTGAGGGAAATGATTACATAATAATATTGTGGTGGTCTCTGGCCCAAATTGGACTTGGCGCTTAAGAACCTGCCAAATGTATGCGACTGTTATCATATCTGACCCTTCACGTCGGTCTGGTGCACTCTGGACGAAGCTGTGGTATGTCAGATGCCCATAATGCCACTATTCAGCCGGTCGAATTTCTGAAGGTTCTGAATCTGAGTCATGCCAAGATTCAGGTGTCGGCTGCCAGTGGCTGGCGATGGTAATTGCACCTCATCACAGTCGCTCTTTCAAACTTTGACTATGCCTGTTCTAGATGTTCCACCTGAAACAAAAGCTTACGCGCGGTGGTGCACAACTCCTGGTTCTGAAACCTAAATGGACGGAAGACAATCATTCCTTGACAATCGTGGTTGTCAACCCAAAATCACGCAATACAATAACGTCATCCTCATCACTTGGCTGGTGAATCGCGTATGCTGGTCTTGGACCTGATATAAGGTGTGCGTGCTGCGTGGATCTTTCAGCTAATTTCTTCCCTCAACTCAGCACGCCATATCATGGGTTTCACACTTGTCCATAGTCATGACGAACCCCTTAGCTCACAACACCCCCCACATGTTGGTCTCGTCGCTCATAGCACTGAGCCTGAGCCTGAGCGTGACCCTCTCGAGCTCCCTACGTTCAATTCTAAAAGTCTCACACAACCCACATCTAATGTCCTCTATCTACCTCCGCTGCTTTCTTCTCTACCTCACGAGCTCGGGGTACTACCTGTTACATTACTAGAACAGCAGCCGATGCTCTCCGAGACCCATCTACCCGATATAGACCCCGTATCGCTGTCGTTACACAAAGCTTTGCACCATTTCCATCCTGCGACACCACATTACGCTGAAGTACCATATGAGGAAGCGTTCAATTGGCCCGAGCTGGAACTTCCTGAAGATGAGGAGCGTGAATGGTATTGTGTTGCCTTTCGCAGCAAGCGAATGCCCGGGAGCGACAGCGGACGTACGTAGCGATCACTCGCTTGTATCCGGACCTTTGATTGACGATCCTCGCACGCACAGCCCTCTATGATGCCGACAAGTTAGCTCACGAAGAGGCTGTGCTTAACGGTGGTGTATGCGCAATAAACGCTTTGTCACAGTGGCTTTCCCTGACCTTACTGTCCCCCTAGCTCATCATGTATTGGTATGGGGTGCCAAATCCACATACGGGCATGAACCTCGCAACGTGCATCTGGCAGTCCCGGAAACATGCGGTGGCTGCTTGCTCACACCCGCACCACATCCGTGCGATGATGCTCGCAGCGAAGTCATACGAAATATATACTCTCGAGCGACATATCCTTCGAAAGTCGCGGGGAGAACGTGGGGTGACCATCGAACCTTTTGACGGTGCTGAAGTTGTTTCATAACTCTCCAATACCGGCTTGCTTTCACTTATATATATACCCTCGCGATGCTTTCGTCGTAAAAAGTTAAGCACTCGATACCAATAGACTTGTAATTTAGAAATTGTAATGTTTACTAATGGAAATGCAGGTGTAGAATGCTCGAATTCGTCAATGGCAATCCGCCCACGACTCAATCGTGTCATGACTGGCATCCGAGCGCTGCGAAAACAATCCCTCAATGTCCTCATGGCCAACGCTGCCCCTCCGTGAAAGCGATCGACGCGATAGCATCCATGAGACAGTCGATTGTTGTTCTTGCCGAGGCGGGTGCGGTGTACGTGTTTGACTGGGTCGATCTTTCCTCGGTGTTGTTGGTTGTGACGCCTGAGTTGGGCGTGGGGGCGTGAAAGGTTCGTGGTTCTCCGTAGTGCGCGTTTTATGTCCTGCGGAAAGCTTTGGCAATACGAGTTTGAATATGGCGGGATGATTTTGTTTCATGTGGGCTTACCGTTGTTGACCCCTGCGTTTCCACCTGCTCGTCTTGTGCATCGACCATGCCAGGGACCGCAGGGGATGATGGTGCTCCCTGGAGCGGTGAAATAAAAATACCCAAAGTGGGAGCGAAGACCACTGTGCCACTTTGACCATTCAACTGAGGTGATGAAGATTGTTGGACGACATGATCAGATACGGGTGAACCACCCAAGGGCCCATCATGGCGGTCGTATTCTACGCGTGCGTCAGGTGCCTCTGGCATTGCTGCTTGATCGTCAGCGACACCACAGAAGGAAGGAGGCGAAAGCGACGAAAGGACGTCGCGGTCTTCAAAGACGGGAGGAACCGTGGCCGAAGCATGCAAGGTATAAGTCTGCTGGTTGGCCAAGCTAGTGTCAGGCAAGGACTTTCTCAAGAATGGCTGCCAGCGGAAATCCAGAGCGTCCAAGTCAAGCTCGTACGAGTCTGGCTCCAGAGGGTCGGACAGTGAAGGATCTTCAGTGGGAGAATCGAAGTACACTGGTCGAGAGACGGTAAATGCCGGTCCGGGGGTAGAAAATATATTCATCAGGTCGTTCTCTAGGAAGTCAGGCGTCGGTGAGTGAGGTCCAAGATCGTTGGAAGCAGCAATAGATGATCCGCGGTATACAGAGGACAAGTAAGTTTCCGGCTCTGGCAAACTTTGACGAATAACAGGTGACGATGTAAAATTGGCATGATTGACACTTGCGTCATTAGACAAAAGGGGTGTGTTCACGTGCGTGGAGATCTTCTGCGGTTCTGACGGGCGGGTTAAGTTACGTGGATGATTTGAAATACCAGCGTGTTCTAGAACGGCGAGTGAGCCAGGAGTGGAAAATGGACGAAACCCGAGGGTATCTTCTCCGAGGTGGAATGTTTTTAACTCCGCGTTGACAATAGTCGGGTCACAAGGCATCGGCCCAGCATCACAGAATACCGGGTTAGCAGACGGTGGGCGTGGAGCTCCACGAGACGTATTATTGTTTTCCCGTACATCAGCATCGAACGGAGAGAAGGCAAACATGCGATCTATACTGGCCTCTTGAGAACATGGTAGAGATGCATCATTTCGAGTGCTGGCCTCCATCACGCCTTCGTGAACCGGAGAAGGAGGAAGCAATTCTCGAAGTGGATGTTCGGGTGCCAAGGCATTGAACGTACTGGCAAGCCACATAGGTAGGGCCTTTGTCGGTACCCGCATTTGAGAACCCTGATGCGGCAATAGCCAAGTTTGGGTTCTCGTGAGCAGAAAGGCGCGCGCATATAGCGTACCTTTCGATATGTTTTGGGTTCGTGTTGCACCAGGGGAGACTTGGCCGGGTTTGAAGCCCTTTTGTTCATCTTCACCACGGAGAAATCCCTTCCAAGTCTACCCTCGTGACTATATGCGTCCACAGGAGTCTTAGGAAGGTCATGACTGCTGACGGAGGAAGATCCGGAAGAGCGCGCACGCTTTCGATGTTTCTTCGGATCAGAACTGTACGAATGTGTAACGTGCACTTGGGCAAGCATACGATCAAAACGAGTATTAAGTCCCAGGGTTTTTCTGCGTTTCAGAGGTCCTGGCAAAACGTTGTATCAAAGCCATCACTTAAATTTGCAATAGTTTCTGGAAACATACCTGCTCCTCCCACTGCGTTGTATATCATTGGTGAAACACTGAGACTCTCGTGAAGTATTCCGGAGAGTGCGGTAATGGGGCATTAATCACCTAGCATGGCTCAAAGAGCCGACGTTCGAAGCACTGTCGGCCTCAGAGCCATCATATTGGAACATTAGTGATCGATGACCTGGCATCGTTGCCCTTCCGCGTTGCGCTGAGACTTGGGATCGGACGCCTGTGAGCAAATAGGATTTGTGATCGTGGCGGTGGTCCAGGCACCCCCACGGGACTACTAATATATTAGCTTACATAATCCTGGACCCGAATCGGCACCTCTGCACATTGCCGGCTCATCTTGGAAGTGTGTAGTGTCACACTCAGATTGGCCGTCTCAGTTGGTATAGTAAGGTGCGAAGATTTCTCTTGTGTTACGTGTCTCTGACGCGCAGAATCCGAGCAACAGGCAACCCGGGGAAGGTCAAGGACAAAGATCCTTAGTGGGAGGCAGTCTGGCAGACATTTACTTCCGGCCACCTTCTTTATCTCAAAGATACCTACGTCAACACTCCAACTGACCTGATTTTCAAGCACATGGATTATAGGAAACCATTCGCTGGAGAAAACGATCCTCCGGTGGATACCTTCAAGCAAGCATTTCATTCCACCGAAACCGAGCTCCCGGTTTACCTGCATACGAGGGAGCCGATTGGTCGACGTAGATGGCAAAAGGGTGCCTTGAGTGCCTTGCTTGCCATATGTCTAGCGACACTTCTGTTACAGGGGTACCAACCTCACCAGCATCTACATACCCAACCCCAAACTCAGACCCGAAACCCTGCCTATCTCATAGCAGCCGAACACGGTGCCGTTGCCTCTGAGAATAAACGGTGTTCAGACATAGGTGTCAACGTCTTGAAGGAAGGAGGAAATGCTGTTGATGCCGCTATCAGCGTCGTTTTTTGTGTTGGTGTGGTCAACATGTTTTCGTGCGTTTTCTGCGTTTTCGGCCAGAGTTCATGTTTTTGACATGAATCAGCTCGGGGATAGGCGGAGGGGGATTCATGACGGTTCGCATTCCACCCTCATCTGAGGGTGGTAGTTCGGAAGTATATACCATTGATTTCAGAGAAACGGCACCGGCCTTGGCAAACAGTACCATGTACAAGGATGATCCAATCGCTGCGCGATGGGGTGGATTAGCAATTGGCGTTCCCGGTGAAATTCGCGGACTCCAGGAAGCATATGGACGATGGGGGACATTGCCGTGGGCTAGACTTGTGCAGCCAAGCGTAGACCTTGCTGCTGAATGGACAGTTGACAAAGAGCTAGCACGACGTCTGCAGGTAAAACGATGGCCATGTGAATCTATGGCGTTGATTGATTCCACGCTTTGTAGATGTTTGAAAGCCGTATGCTTCCCGAAGAAGACTGGACAGCTATTTTCGCTCCAGAAGGACGGATGCTGCTTGAAGGCGAGATTATTAGACGAACGAATTACTCTCGCACGCTTTCTTCTATCGCGTCGGAGGGACCCGATGTCTTCTACAAGGTTTGACGCTCGATGTGCCTCGTGTTGGAGCTACAGTTAAGCTATTGTTGAGCAGGGCCCCATAGCAGACTCCATCATACGCAAGATTCAGGCCGAGGGAGGAATAATGACCAACGAAGATCTAGAGAATTACACTGTGAAGGTGGATCACGCTCTTCAAGGGACGTATCGTGATAAGAAAGTGTACACTAGCCGCGCGCCTACTTCCGGACCCGTGCTTCTTCATATCCTGAATCTACTGGAACGCTATGATCTCATCGGTGAAGGTCGAACTGGCTTAAACATTCACCGCTTCATAGAGGCCTTGAAGTGTGAGCGTTTACCCATTTCGTTGAATTGTTTCTTGATGGGCTGACGATATCACGTCAGTCGGTTTTGCAGCTCGGCGAGTGCTTCTTTGCAAGTTTCTTACAACCAGTCTCACATCACACTAGCACAAGGATTGGTGACTTGCCATATGTTAAAAACGGAACGGCTCGTGTCGCCGAAATATCCACAAAATCGTTTGCAGATGCTATAGCAGTAAACATCACTGATGTACGATTTTCTGTTCATTGTTGCTTTGCTTTTTCTGGATGACGTTCTAGGATCGCACGCATCCCCCCGAATACTATAATCCAGAGTTTGACGTCAAGATCGATCATGGAACTGTACGCGATGTATTTATTGTCCATGTAGAACGCTAATCAAGGTCATTGTGTTCCCAGAGTCATACATCTGTGCTCGACAAGGACGGCATGGCCGTGGCATTGACTACCACGGTGAATGTCGTGTTTGGATCCATGGTGCTTGACCCCGAAACTGGTGTTATCCTGAATGACGAGGTGAGTTCTCACGCGTACCCGATAACTTTTTCTGACTGGGAGTAAGATGGACGATTTTGCGGTTCCCGGAAGCCCCAACGGCTTCGGTCTATGGCCCTCACCATGTATGCAGCTCAACTTTATCACATCGTCGCAAAATTAACCTTTTCTCAGATAATTACCCCGAGCCCGGAAAACGTCCCCTATCCTCAACGACACCCACGATCATGGAACACTCAGACGGCTCGTTTTATCTAGCCGTGGGAGGTTCAGGAGGTGGACGAATTTTTGGCGCAGTCCTACAAGTAATGTTAAACCTCGATTGGGGAATGGACGTCAGCGAGGCTATTGAATGCGGCCGAGTCCACGATCAGCTTTACCCACTCGAAGTAGACGCCGATGATGTCGTGCCTGGTCCTTTGATAAACGCTCTTTTAGAACGGGGACATAATATCACAGGCATGTCGTCACCTTTCCGAGAAACTATTTTTCTGACCCACGCAATGTCTTAGTGTCAGATATTAACCGCATTGCTGCTGTCGTTCAAGCGGTGGTTCAAAAAGATGGCAAGATATTTGGTACGTTTGACGTCAAATGATGTGATGGGGAGGTGATTGACGATGTGATACAGCGGCTAGCGACTCGAGGAAGAACGGTATCGCCGCGGGATATTAGCCGCACCCCTCCGCGGTCCTACGTCCGAAGTAGTCTAGTCAGTATCTAAGTAGTAAGTAAATCGTACGTAGCCGAATGTATGCCATGTCTCTCGAAACGTGAGATCAAGTACAAGTTTATTTGGCATCACCCTTAGAATTAAACAAACCAAAACAAGCCCACACTGATCCTGACACGTCTGTCAAGGTGCATTGCATAGTTGACAGAAGCACATTAGATTCCAAAGTTTGAAATGAACGACCCAGACTGGGACCTCATTTCTTCATATGCAGGCCTTCTGTGCTTAGCTTCCATCTCCATCTTCGCCGGAGCACACGGTTCACTTCCAGTGCGTAGTAGCCATGCCCTCGGACTGGACCACTAATGCCTAAAGGAAACTCACGCGTTTCCAGACCCTGAAGAAGTCTGTAAAAGGGACGTCGAAAGGCTCTGTAGTGCAAGATGATGATGAAGATGAGGATGATGAGATACCAGACCGGCTTTCATCTGCAGATGCGTGGCTTTTCCCGGTTGTGAGTTCCCTCCTTGTGATGTACATAATTGAGTCGCTTAGCAGTACCAGGCTGGCTCAGTAGCGCTATTTGGGATGTACGCCTTAATGAAGTATTTTGGAAAAGAATGGATAAATTGGTTGCTCGCATGGTACTTTTCGATCGCAGGCGTAGGCAGTGTGTGGAAGGTAAGTTCGTGCTTTTTTGTCATGCGTTCGCGTGTTTTCATTTTTTTGGGATAGTCTGCTGCGTCGCTTATGAGATTTGTGGTGGGCGATGAGCGATGGAAGAAGTTTGATCGGAATAGAGTGTTGATTCTAAAGGGTCCACGGGGTTTGTGCTTTTTGTCACCGTGCTTTTGGACGTGCTTTAATTTGGGCGGCAGAATTGCTTTCGGTTTCGTTGCGCACGCCGACGATCGCGCTGTTGCCGCTCGCTTTGATACCCTCTGTGCTATTCAACAGATCGGAAGCGAGCCGCAAATCCGCTCTCATCGTGGATATACTGGCACTCTCGTTTTCGCATAATGCCATTTCTCTCCTTAAATTAGATTCGTTCAAGACGGGATGCATCCTTCTATCTGGACTGTTCTTTTACGACGTATACTGGATGTTTGGTACTGATGTTGTGAGTGGCTTAGTTCGGGTTCTTCCAATACGCCGGTGACGCGTCCTAGATGCTCACAGTAGCCACGTCTTTGGACGTGCCCATCAAACTGCTCTGGCCCAAATCGCTGTCGTTTGCCAGCGAGCGAGGGTACACACTGCTCGGGCTAGGGGACATTGTCATCCCTGGTACATTTGTTGCCTTGGCACTACGTTATGACCACGCACGTGGGGGAGGGAAAGGCACATTTGGGAAGCCATACTTTTATGCGACCCTAGCTGCGTATTTCGCTGGCCTCGTCACTACAATGACAGTGATGCACGTGTTCGGCAAAGGCCAGCCCGCTTTACTTTATTTGAGGTGAGATTCGGTTTTGTGCGCTCTAAAGGCTAGTGGTAATTGTTCTCGTCGCGCGTTAGCCCCGCTTGTATGGCGTCCTTCCTCGGGATAGCGTGTATTAGAGGCGAATTAGGTGATGCCTGGAAATGGATCGATGATCCTGAGAGCGAGAAGACTGTCGAGACCCCCGGAGAAACTGTATCGGAGGATGGGAGCGGTGGCGGTCACGGGAGTGGTGAGACGGGAGAAAGTGTGGAGCATGATGATGGAGGGGCGAAGAGGAAGAGGAAGAAGCGGGTGCAATGATTATCAGATTAAGGATGGAAGATACTAATACCCTGAGATGGTGGTTCCTCGGGGAATCACAGTGATGTTTGAATGTGATATCATGTGGGTAAATGTGCCTTTGGGGGAGTAGGATGGCGAATCAAGTAGAGTAGAAAGAGTCGTTGACGGTGCGAGGTCGTCACACGGACGCCTGTTTGAGTTTGGTTTTACTTCCCTGCCATGTGGTTAATTTAAATTTGGAGTGTGTTGAATGTATAGACTTGGCTTGATGGTGGCGCGGCGTCCAGGTTGAAGCGAGCTTGTATGACTTTCCTGAGACTGAGTTGTAGAGTTGAAATTTCGCACGGGGTAATGACGTGTAGATCAATGAAGGAAGGACCGGGCCGAAGTTTAGGTGATTGGATCAAAGCCGGACAGGGCGGTGTGATGACGGGGCTAGACCTGGGCGGGTCATGAGGAGGCTCGGAGAGAGTTAAACGATCTGCGTCAGGTGTGACAATATTGTCGAAATTGAACAATGTGGTCCTGCAGACATCCTTCCTACTATTGTGGGGATTATGTGGATGGATAAAATTAGTCGATGGAAGATCCGACCGGCTTGGCAGTAGAAGACTGTGTGAGAGAAATAGTGACGGCTTGTAGACCAAAATAAGATGGCTAGATCTGATGTTACATTCCGAGTACTGGGATCGTCGAAAGACGTGAATCAAGGGTGGTATAGTAATAATGAAACTCGTAACTGGGAATCCGTGAGGCCGTGTCCATGCGTTGCGCCACCGAACTGACAAGTACCCCAGACACTCATCAGACATGTGAATTTTATATGGGCAGAGGGGATAGTATGTTATAATTAAATGGGTGTCAGGGGTATTAACCAAGTTACAAGTTAGAAGTCGTACCTTGTCCCTATGCTAAAGCCCTCCTTGACTCTTTCTCTTAACCGGTCACAATTTATGTTCGATTAACCAAACCATGCCTCCTTCATCAACTTCCTCATCATCAGCTGGAGTAACCTTTGAAGATAATAAAAATATCCTCACTCCTTGGCCGATATCCGAACGTCCGACCCTCAATACCTCTTTCTCAATCCAATCCTCCGAACCTGCTAGCTCACATTCTTCATCACATCATTCTTCACCCTGGTCTCATCATCCAAATTCCTCTACCTCTCCTTACATGCTCAATTCTCATCAAGATGATCCAGTTCACCATATTTCACCAAACGAGTGGAACTCTTTATTTTCAGCTCCACTTAATCCGACAGTCTTTGCAACTTTGGCTGCTAATGGCGTATTTCAAGTACCCAGACAAGATCATTCAACGAGAAATCATCCTCAGTATACTGAACATCCTTCATCATGGTCACATGCTCCAACTTCCATCTCATCCACTTCCGGACATCACCCTCACAGACCATCCCTAACCAGGGCCCACTCTTCCACCGCATCCCACTCCGCGGAACAGGGCATGTCTCCCATAAACGACCATCCTACTCATTTGCCACGTCCACCCCATGCCCATGACAGCGTGCACTCTCGCCATTCAAATCCTCGTCGTATAATCGTGAGCATTTCCTTCTTTTCCGCAGCATATCCCTAATCCTATTCACAGAACAACGATGCCGCCCACTTGAACGTCAATCTATCCAGACGTCCCGATGGAGGCACATCTTCATTTCCATCAGCTGTCCATACAGACCTCCTATCTCCCTCGGCCACAAATTATTCTATTTTCGACCATCCTGTCGAGCGCTCTAACATTGGTTTACCACCGTCGCTATGGATGTCTCCCGCATCTACATCCCCTTCAACTCCATTGTATCCACCCCTGACTCAGCTCACAATACCCTCACATCCCGAGCCATCCCCGCTATCTTCCAATAAACCTTCCTCCCCCTCAGATTCATTGACTATCGAGTCAAAATCTGCAATCTTTAGCGACATTTTCTCTGATGACCTCTTTGGTTCCCCAAATCCAGACCACGCTCAGAGCACATTCACATCTCCTAGACTGTCCGGCTCCCCTGACCTTGAGTCAACGCCACCCTATGACGAGAACGACCCAGAAAAACTCGCAAAGCAAGATCCTCTTGCAACACAAGTCTGGAGGATGTACGCAAGGCAAAAGGCAAATTTACCTCATGCGCAGAGAATGGAGAACATCACTTGGAGAATGATGGCCCTCGCGTTGAAGAAGAAGAAAGAGGAAGAGGATGCGGCAAATGCCACGTCAAAGATAGATATCAAATCAGAAGCCGCCCCCACTCCTATCCCTGACCTCGACGAGGGAAGAGGCCGTAGAATTGACAAGGGTAAAGCAAAGGTCCAGGTCGTCGGTTTTGACGGCACGAATCAAGATGGCGTAGAAGATGACGAGTCAGTTCTCATCTATTACGTGATGCCTGACATCCTTTTAACGCTCATCTAGTGTCGTAGCCATGGACTGGCGTGCCATGAGCAGATCACGCTCTCGCATATCAATGGACTGGAGACCTCAAAGTCGTTCCCGTTCAAGGCCACCCCAGTCCGCAGCCGTCTTTGATCATCACGGTATGATCTCTGTTCAATCTGATTCCCGGTATCATTTCCCTTCCATGAGCCACCCAACCACAAACGGCGACAAGGACAGACGGAATAGTTATTCAACCAGGGAATCACATCTTGAAGGCCTCGCATCGTCGCCCAGCATCCCGATACCTGGTGCGTCCGCTCATCGTCCTTATCCGGGGTCTTCTTCGGCACCCCGCTCAGGTCTTTCTGGTACCCTCCCAGCCGTTTATGAAAACCAAGTCGACAACGATCCACTCTCATTCACTCACGGACTCCACCACGACCAACAACTCGGTCAGCTCAACCACTCCCTGTCTGCGCTTAATACCCCCGCTTTCCACCCGTCCTCGCTCCCCTCTTTCGGTTTCCACGGAGGTTCGAAACTGCTGCCAGATCAGTCACCCAAAGCACGTGCATTCCCCAGGCACGTGCGAAAAACGAGCTTCGATCATACCGTGAAGCGGGAGGGTTTATTCACCGGTGTCAGCGGCAGACACCAGGTCAATGGCAAGCCCTTGTCGCCCGATAGTCTTATTGGGCAGAAACGGAGAGCAGAAGCACCTCACGCAGAGAGCATGCTGCGTGCAGATCCCTCCAATGTAGACGGCAATCCCCGCACCACTCAGGAGCCAGATCAGTACGTGAGCACCAGTCCCTTCCCTTCCACCCCTTTCAACTTCTGCTTCCCGCGGGACTACGGGATGTTTGATATGCATGGTGGCTCACATAACGAATTCTCGCATATGCTCCACTCCACGGACGATTCTCATTCGTCATTCCATGATTCTGTTTCACATCCTTTGGGTGGTTCTGCATACGGGCCTTCTTCGGGCCTCCATGAGGGTCTATCCGCTGCGGCTGCGGCTGCAAGTGCAGCGATGGCCGAAGGATATCGTAATCTAAGTGCCGCTGCCAACTTCCAGTCAGACGACTACAGCCATCTACTCGGACTTCCATTCGGAAACCTGGACGCTAGCGTCAATCTAGCACAGGGCCCATATACGGTTGATCCCACACAGATCCTTCCAGTGGAGCATGGCGACGGGGTCTTACAGAGCTACCATGCTAGTCCATCAAGCGACGGATGGGGCAATGGCCTTACGTCCAGCTCGACCGCATCCCCTGAACCATATATAACCTCGAGCGCTTCTTCACCTCCATCTGTCGAAGGTACTACCACGGGGTCCAACCCACGGAATCAGATGCGGAAGATCGCTTCGACGAAACGCATAGCCCAGGACATTCGGCGCAAGAAATCAGTTTCAGCACTGAGCCCCACAATCGGCACTGTATCTCGATCAGCGACGAGTACACCTGATCTGAGTACGAGGGACGGGAGCGCTGGGAATACGAAAGGCAGTAGTGATGATGGGGACCAGCCACCCACTTCATGTACGAATTGCCAGACGACGAATACGCCGCTTTGGAGACGCGATCCCGAGGGACAGCCTTTGTGTGCGTGAATTTTGCCGGCAATTATGGGGTTGAACTAACTGACGGCGTTTACATGCAGGCAATGCATGCGGGCTATTTTTTGTGAGTTGTTTGACGTACATTCTACTGCGTTTTGATGCTGATTCCGAGAAAAGAAACTGCATGGTGTCGTTCGTCCGCTGTCGTTGAAGACGGATGTGATTAAGAAACGGTTTGTAATGAATATTATCCTTTGGGACGCTTTCTGACGTTGTCATGGTAGAAACCGGGCTTCTGGTGCGCCCAATGGAAATGCACGCAAAGGGGGTGCTGGATTGCCCAAACTTGCATCGTCAAATACTCGACCGCGCGCGTCGACGACTAGTACGGTGCCGACTGGATTTGCAAATGGTCGAGGAACGACGAATGCAAATAGAGTGGGGCTGGGCCCATCTCCCCCCGTGGCGATGAAGAGACAACGTCGTACGTCTGCAAGTGGGCAGATGCCTAGTGTTTCTACGTCTCGAAGGGAGCTTGGTCTGTGAGTGTGTGTCAGGTAGTTTGATCTGTATGATGAGTCGTGGTCCGCATGATATTTTTTTTGTTCTTGCCCGGATCGCAGGATGGTACGTAGATATTCAATTGACCATAGATTATTTTCCATCTGCTTCCCCATCTCTTTGCTTGCTTGCATACGTGTACACATGTTCTGTCTTGCATGATTATGTCTTCCATGGTTATTCCCAAAGAGGTGTAGAATACGACGACCCTAGCAGCTACCCTAGGTTGGACACGCGAAATTGTATCAGAAATTGCGCTTCCATTCCGCTTGGCGAAAGTTCCAATTGTTTTGTGTCTTTCAAGTGTTCTTTCTTTTTTTCGCTGCAATTGACGCTCTGTACGATTAAATTTCATTCAACCTGGCTTCATTCTTCAAATATGCGCCTCCCCCTCCACAGCGCTCCCCGATGCCGCCGCCCTCTTTCTCAAATGGCCAGCTCCAACCTGTAGCTTCAAAAGACTTTAAAGAATCCCGCCGCGTCTCTCGCACTGACCTCGATTTCGAACAGGCACTTCGTCACGGTGGTACGGTCAAGCTCAAAGAAAGTCTTGATATCAGTACATTAGGCGTGTCTGACAGCCCTGCTTCTCCTGCACATGAATTCACTTCGCCTTCACCCCCGTCGAGAGAATTGCGCACACCACTGGGACGCGCTCACGCCCACACTCACCCTTACGCCTACGCCCCGCCCACGCCCGTCGTCGTCCCACCAACACCATCCCCAGCCCCAGCCCCCGACCCCTCCCCTGCTCGATGCTCCTCCGCGACCTCCTCCAACGACGTCTTCTACGATGCCGAAGACCCCGACATGCAAACCAGACGTCGGTCCTTGTATCGCGCCCCAGGCACCTCCAGCAGTCCCGACCTTGCAACTCTCGTGCGCAAAGCGAAAGAAAGGGGAGGGGTGATTCCGCAGGTTGAGAAACGCGCGGAGCCGCCGTTGCCTGCTGGTGCGTCGAAACATGGCCATGGACATGGACATGGGGCTTCGCGTCCTAGATCGTCGACTTCTGCTTCGCCTCCTGTTGCTTCTTCTTCTTCTTCTGCTTCGCCCGGTGCTCCGACGGTGAATGTTACGCCTGCTGTGTTGAGGTCTTCGAAGATGGGTGTGAGGGAGTTGTCGAGTCCGAGTTCGGAGTGGGTTATGGCGAGCCCGAGGGCGAGGAGTGGGAGTACGAAGGATAGGGATAGGGATAGGGATAGGGAAAGTGACAAGGTGTGTTTTCTTTCTTTTGTGCGGTGACTGGGAGTTGAATATGCCCTTCAGGCACCCATGAAATCTGTAAGAGCCAAGACAAGCGCATTTCTGGGCAAGATGCTGGGTCAGTCGACTACTCGGGACCGGTCGGTGAGTGTGGTTGTCTTAGAATCGACGTGGGCTCATGACATGTGTTTTTCAGCGGACGGACGCTTCTTCGACTGGGTCTCCGCGCTCACGACCGACTTTTGTGGATAGTTTTGCACCTCCTGTGCCCCCGCTACCGGACGACACTCCTCGCCCCTCTGCTGTATCCCCCACCTCTGAATCCTTCACGAGTTCCTATTCAAGTTCTACAGATCACAAACCCCTACCTCCCATCCATCACGGTTCGGTCACTGATGAATCAGACGATCGGTCTCTTGTCGTAATTGATCCCATGTCGCGAACACGAGATCGAACGCTGGCTCCTGAAACACGTCTTAACGACAAACTAAGGCCAGAGGGCAGGTTCATTAGTCATAACAAGCGAAGGAGCATGAGCGTGAGCGACATTGATTTACAAAAACTAAACGTTCCTTCTTCGCCTGCACCCACGCTTCCTCCCAAGGACTCTGCTCCATCAACCGAGTTCCAGGCTTGGGAGTCTTCGTCATCGCTCCACGGGATCCTTAGTGAATTGCAGGGTGTTTTGTCTCAGCTTGATCCAGAGTCTGGTTCATCGCTGGACTTGCGTGACCCTTCTACGCCTGCGAGGCGTGCTGCGTATACCCGGTTGAAGACTCAGACTCCTGAATATAGGTATCAAAGGGATACTTCAAAATCTCCGGTGTTACCCCCCGTTCCGCCGTCTACCCCGATCGTGACGGTGCCTACTCAGTCGTCATTAGACTTTGATACGGAAATAGTATCACCCTCGAGAGGCGGGCTTTCAGTTGAGCCTATCGTCCCGCCGCGAACGTCATCGCTTCAAACACCTTCGCGGTCACGTTCCGGATCCGGAGCGCTTGGTTCGCCGAGGGTAAACGCACTCAGGCACGGGTCGAGCCCTTTGTCAGGACCTTTGAGGAGTAAAGGATACGGCAACCAAATGCAGTCTTCGTACCGCGACATGTCTCGTCTTCGTGTCCAACATCACTCTGTAGCTTCGAGCTCTGAGCCATCTTTGATCCCTGTGATTGATGATGTTCGGCCATGTGAGTTTTGGTTATTTTTGGGCTTGGGCGATTGTTGATGACGTGCTTGTTTTTTTTTGGTGTTACTGTTAGCTTCTTCTCAAGCTCATCAGGAGTTGACGACTAATGATCTTATTCTCAACCGATATGCGTCTAATCCTTCGTTTGCACGGACGGAGGAGACGGATGAAGAGAGGGGGAGGGATTTGGCGGCGAAGTGCTATACCGAGGATGAGGATTTCTTGGCAAAGGAGAAGATTGCGGAGTGGTTGGGTGGACAGTGAGCATTTCGTTTTTCATTTCATGCGAACTTATGTCGAGACCGTGCTGCGACAGTGGGCAAGTCAACAAGATAGCACTCCATTATTACATGGGTTACTTTGACTTTACGGGGCTGAGGCTCGATGTTGCGTTTAGGTGGGTAGTGATTGAAAAGCCAGTGTGCCATACTGATTGCCCCTTCTAGACGTCTTTGCGCAAAACTGTACCTCAAGGCTGAGACTCAACAAGTGGACCGTATTCTTGAGGAGTTGAGTCGGCGCTTCTGGGACTGCAACCCTACGCGTCTATACGGCAGTGCTAGTGCGTCATCAACAGTCATGTTGCTCATCATTTGTGCTAACGTACTTTTCAGGCGTCGTCCATGCTGTCGTCTATTCTATTCTCCTCTTGAACACCGACCTCCACATTGCAGACATTGCAAACAGGATGTCGAGGAGCCAATTCGTCCGCAACACGATGACAGCCATTCAGATGCAGACTCACCCGAGTCGCTACGGCTCGAGTCCGGACCTGAACGACGACAATAGCAGTGGGCCGCTGACGGCATCTGATGGTACTGAGACGCAGTCCCTCGCTCGGTCAAAGAGAAGTGGTAGTATAGCAAGCTGGAATAGTATCTCCAAAGATGCATTCTTTAATTCCGCTGCGGCTTCTTCTGCTGTTTCGACAGCGCAGCCGTCGCTGAATAGCAGCACCACATCTTTCCACCACTCTTCTGGTCCAGAGTCGAAACCTCCGAGTACTGCTCCCTCGACGGTTGTGTTTGATAGGAACTGGGAGATGGACATGGAAAGCTTGCTCAAGGTAGTTGTTGAGTGATTTTGGACAAGCCCTGCTGGTACTCACGGATTCTCTTAGGAAATGTATGCTGCAGTCAAGAGTCAGCAGATCTTGCAACCCCTAGGAACCACGTTCATGGCTCGTGTTTCGACGTCATCTCTCACTCCAGGGGCAGCCCATCTCATCGGTCGCAATCGCAGCTACCGTGGACCGTCGGACCGGCTCACGACACTCAAACGGGGTAGTATCCGGGGTATTCAGTCGATACTCACGCCGAGCTACAGTCCTTATAGCAGCAACAGCAGCATCGATGGACGTGTCAGCCCGTCGCCGAGTTTTGCGACGTCGGCTCGGGATGTAGGCTTCTGTGATATTTGATTGTAGGGAATACTGACATTCGCGTAGGGCATGCACAGCTCCATGGGTAATTTCCTCACCCCTTCTCTCGGTTTCGCGTCCAACTTGTCCCATACGATCATTAGGGAAGCACAGGAGGATGAGGACCGAAGCTACCGCAGCCATGAATCTAGCTCGACGACTATTAGCATCACCGATGAAGAACTTGCGCTTCTCGGGGCACCATGGGCAAAGGAGGGGATGCTTTGTCGGAAGCAGTACTGGGAGTCTGCGGGGAAGAGAGCAAAGTCTAAGAACTGGATGGACGTGTTTGTGGTCATTCAAAGAGGGGAGCTGAATATGTTCACATTTGGAGATCATGGTGGAGGTTTCTCTGCCGTCGTTGGTGGCGGGAATTGGCTGGTGTGCAATTGTTTTTTTTTCGGTTTCTGATGGTTTGGTTGACTGTCTCGTAGGAAAACGCCCAGTCCGTTGGCGCAGTACAACTGTCTCATTCGCTGGCACACTCCTTGCCTCCACCAGGCTACAACAGGCAACGTCCCCACTGCATGGTTCTAACCCTGTCCAACGGCGGTGTATTCTTCTTCCAAGCCGGTACAGAGGAGCTCGTCAACGAGTGGGTCTCGACGTGCAACTACTGGGCAGCACGTACCAGCAAAGAGCCATTAGCAGGTGGCGTTTCAAACATGGAGTACGGCTGGAATCGTGTCACCGATGCGCTGCAGGGACGCTCTGTATCGGACGAACAGAAGCCCGAACACGATCGTGCCGATTCGATGAGCGTGCGGAGCGGTCGCAGTGGCCGAAGCAAGCTCGGGTGGAAAGAGAGCGCTGCTACCGTCCGCGCACATTCGCCGTGGTCGGAGAGATTGTTCATCAATGATTGGAAGCCTCCTATTCCACCCTCAATATCCAGCATTCATGATGAGGAAACCCAACTGGAGGCACTCCAAAAATATGTGCATATGTTGAAGAAGGATCTCAAGCATCATAACGAACTGAGAGAACCGATGGGTGCTCTGGTTTGTCCAGTTGATCTCCCGGCTCGCATCAAGCTGATTTCTATTTTTAGTACGCACCGCGTTCAACGAACGGAGCGAAAGCTCTGAGTAATTGGGAGAAGAAGTCGCAATTCCTGCTCACGGAAATTGTGAAGTACGACTCTTATGTCGAGTCACTGCAATCCGCCATGAATCTGCGTCTGAAGAAGAGAGGCGAAAAGGCGTTGGAACGCGCTCTGGTTGTTGCTGTACCCGACGACAATGACCCCGCGACAGCGTCCGGCAACTGGAGAGGTTACCCAGAGGAGACGATCCCCGAGGACGATGAGCCACCACCGAGTAGAATTCCCAAAATCTCTCCATTCCATCGCAGGGAGATGGCGGAGGAAGGGTAGTAAATATGTTAATTCCTGCTAATATGCGATCGAGCCTTGATTTGATGTAGCTGTGCTTCTAGGAATATTTATGTATGATATTTTCTTCCTTATGACATTACGCTAGGATGATTTGAATATAGTTTTCGAAAACATACCCAAGTGAAAAGAAGTGATGCGAGCAACGAACGCTGGAGGCTGCGAGAGACAATCGAGAGACTACGATAGGCGTTAATAAGGATCGAGCACGATAATGAGAGTAATGATCTCACCTCAGTCTAGTGGGAAAAGACTGAGGTGGAACGACGCAGGTGCGAGGACTATATACTGTCCATGTGTGTGAAGTGATGTAAAAGTAGAGTATGTCATAGTACGGATGCTTCAGCATGGACCGTACTGGCATTCCTGTGAATTTGGTGTTTTACCAGGTAACTAGATTTGCGCACCTTTGCAGCAGATATGAGGGCCTGAAGGCCACTCGCTGAAGCTTCTGGACTCCACTGCGATCCTCCTCGATCTGCGGCATACCACACCGATCCAACATCATGTGCAGGATTTGTCGCATGGCGTACAACGCCCAAATGCTGAAAGCCAAGGAAATGGCTGTACTTGGCGATGCGAGAAATGTCATCGGCATTGTCCAAGTAATACTGGACATGTTTAGTCCAGATACCCTATGGAACCTGTCAGAAAAACTGTATAGAGAACCCTTGAGGACCCCACCTTGAAAACTTGCTGTTTCAGGAAAACAGTCAGGCACGGGTGTAAAAACTTTGCGGAAAAACAGTACCTGATCGCGGTTGCAATTTTCATCATTAGAAACCGCAAAGTCGCAAGATTCTCTCAGTATGCCATTGTCAATAAGTGATCTCATAGTGGCATCCAAGCTGACTTCAGCCTGATCTAACAAGCTTTCGTCGCCCGTTGCAGCATAAAGAGCTGCAAGACCTGAAGCGACAACAGCCTTTCGTTCAAGCAATTCGCATCAGTTGCTTGTTGAACGCGGTCGTCAAACATTTGACATACTTGGTTGTAAGTCCAGGTGGTCTAGTTCGTGCTGTGTTTAGCAATGGTTGCTGTATTAGTAATTGGACGCACTGACTTGCCCATTATTCTGGCAAGTCTTCGAGTCAAGGCCATCATTGAACAGTCCACTGGGGCCACGCAATCCGCTTGCGCTTACTGCAAACACCGGTTCATAATCCCGCTTTGAGGAGGGAATATGAATACATACACCAAGTCCATTCCTGTAACACCCTATCAGTGTTTGTTAATAAGAACGACCATGAAATAATCACCTTATTCGCATTTTCAAGGTACGTTTCGTTCTTCGTCCGCAGGTGCCCAGCAGCCGAAGTCAACAAAAACAGTTCATTAGTGATAGCATTCTTATACGTGTGATCAGTCGACCACCACACTAGACAGTCCCACAAGATCAGCTACAGCGAGGATATAACGCGATTGACATTACCTCCACCTCCACAGGTGTCATCCCATTCCCTTGCAACTATGTCATAGATTTTGGCTGCACTAGACTGCGATCCGACGTCAGGAATGCATCATAAAAAGGAAAGGGAAATTTTACAATATATGCACTGCTATCTTGACCTCTCGCAGACTTGTAGTCCGCGATTTTCCATAGCGCTAAAATGACCCACTTTGAAAGTGCTCAGCTGGCGTTTCTTGCGCGTCGGACAAAGATCTTACCTGAGCATCATCGTTACTACCATACAGGAATTTCGCCCAGTCTGTGTCTGGATCCAAGGCGGCCTTGCCTATGTACGAGGTATCTGCGACATTTTCATAGTCGTTAAAACCAGTTGCCAGCATCAAGTTGTGCAGGTCCTCCAATGAATTCTTAAAAATAAATCGAACGTTGGTGCAAGGTCAAGATGTTGCAGCTGGCACCATACCGCATCAGTCCATAACTCGCCCTGGTTGTATGTGCCTGTGAAAACATTGTAGTAATGCAGTTGCAATTGGTTTGCGACAAGCTAGACAGAATAACGGATGCGGCGCTTTCAACAGCGTGATCAACAACATGGTCAGCAAAAACACGTACTGTCGCATCGCTCAAGGTCGTAGTGCACTGCCGCCTGAAAACTGAGGCTGCTCCAGTCTCGAGCAAGGTAGCGATCACAGCGAGGAAGGTCGATAATCTGAACAACATCAGAGCCACGGGGAAATGCGACAAGTGCTCAGCATCCGAGCAATTTATATTGAATCGCAATGTCCGTACGTACAGTTTTAGCCAACCATTTATTCATACCGTAAGTCGGTTGATTATCCGGCTGCAATGAGATATGTACGTAGTGATGATGTGCATGTCTTCTTCAGCCTCACCGATCCGAAGGTTCCTGAGTGTGGCGCAATTGGTGATAAAATCTATAAGCTAGATAGTCCTTCGGGCAGATTCGAGCTCAGTGGTTTGGAGTCTGGTCTCCGAGTCGAAGCCTTCGAAGCTAGCCTGAGTTACATAAGTGCGTGAAGTTAGTACTAACAGTTGCTTACTAATCAAATTCAAGACGCAATTAGGAAATGGTGTTCTTTTGAAACTTTGCCAGAACGAATCAGCAGAAATATCATGCATATGGGCTGCATGCCACCAAGTTACTGGGACATAACAGCGGTGACCCGGAGGTGGCGCAGCCACTGCAGGTCCTTCAATTCCAACGCCAGCCCCATGACTCGGAGTCAATTCCTGGTTCGGGTAATGTAGACATCTCAGCCAGTTTCGTTGGTTATGAGTCATGTCCAGCAACTCACCTCTGTCTGACTCACCTGGACTGGTAATGCCCGCACAAGCACCCAAATTCTTCTGCGGTCAGAGCATCAATGGCACATAAAGAGAGTCTGATCGGTACGTACACTCTTTGATTGCAATACGCATACCGAGAATATCCTACAGGTTCTTAAAGGTCTTGATCATGGTTCCGACGATCAACGGATGTCCATGGCTACTTGGATTTTCCGCCTTTCTTTTCCGTAACTTCCCGAGGCAACGTCTCTTCAGAATCTGTTGGATGACGACTCTCACTGGTTGATGATGTCATTCTGGACGTATGAGTTAACATTATCAATTGGATGCCGAGCAGTCCATTTTGGCCGCATCCACCATCAAGAGTCTGGAGCAAGTCTGGAGCGTTTGCATTGTGCAATTGTTGTGCAACTTGATTATGTCAACCGCAGTATCCGTCTTGATCGGTCTTTGGCCGAACTTCAACTTCAAAACCGATTGATTTTCAGGCTTTTTCTTTGACACAGAGACGCCGATTGAGGAGACGGTAAGAGTCGGCACCATGCTCGGCTTCGGTGCCTGTTGGCTGACCTGCATCATAGTTAGATGCAAGCCCTGCAATATCTCGTGCAGGTTGGCTATGTACATTACATTGACATGTCTTCATGCTGGACTTCGACGCGTATTCATTGTGACCTATCAAACAACCAACACATCGCAGGTTAGACCTTTGTCATGCGAGGTAAGTTGGGCTTTTTATCAAAATATAACCTCAAAGAGTATATCTCATCATATATGATACAGTAATTCCAGTCGATTCTCTGAGGCGATAGCTGGATCGTGCTTCATCCCCCCGCGCTTGCGCTTGCCGCTCCGTCTCTGCACTAGCTTGGCGTGCCCTTCGCGAGCCGTTCCCTCTCTTGTCTCCGTTTTCGAACCCATCCCATACCACTCCCGTCATCGTCATCACCTCCAACTAAATCAGGTATACCCACACCACCTTTCCTTTCCCTCGCAGCACCATCACGGCCGCCACCGACGACGACCTTTTGGGCGTGACCGTGGGCAAGCAGGGCAGGGGTACCTTTGGCGAGGACGGAATATTTTGAATCGTTGCTGCAGCTGATGCTGCCCATGCCACCGTACCCCCATTCCACGAACTCAGGTTCATCGCGCACGTTAGCAAAGGGGTTTGCGAGCGCTTTGCGCTTTGAGCCGTAGACGCGTCCGTTGAGCATGTGCGTGCCATGTGTGGGGACAGTCGGGCGCGTTGGGGGGGAGGTGGGGTGGGGTATTGGATGGCGGCCACCACCTGAGCCGAGAGTGTTAGTGGAAGAACGGGGTTTGGAGCTAGATATGGAGGAGAAACGTCTTGGTTGGCTCTTAGACAGGATGGGAACGGAAGTGGATCGGGAGAGTAGGGCACCGAGGTCATATGGTTGAGGATGTTGGGAAAGCGAGTCAGTCGAAGGGCGTTTAAATAAGTTGAATTGGCGGGAAAAGGAAGGTTTTGGTTTTGGTTTGGAGGGTGTGCGTTGGACATAGACGGTATTGGAGGGCAGTGGAGAGAGCATGTACGAGTGGGTGTCCATGATTGCATCTGACTTGACAAGCTGAGTGGTGGGTTCAGGGAGGGGTGCGAATCTAATACGACGCATTGGGACACTGGCGGTGTGGGCCCTGTGCGAGCACGAGCTACTTGCTCTCGAGGTTGACGAGAGTGGGGCGGTGGTGGCAGGTGACTGCGTAGGTGAGTTCAAGGTGCGTAAAACAGCGACCATGCTGGGTGGGGGTAAGGTGTGGTGAAAGGAAATTAATACTGGGAGTTGAATAATTTAAATAAGAACGAATAACGAATTGGCTCCTCAATGAACGGACGGACCATCAGTACTTGGTCCCTGGGGTACATCGTATTGCTACATGAGATCCGAATTGAGATCTGGACCATGATCAGATGATCTCTTGCCAGTATTTGCTTCCGCTATCGGTAGGCTATCGTTGTAAGCCTATAGCACAATTCCTCCATGTCCTGATTAATGTCCTGCAACTCATCAAGGCCCCGTTATCAGACATGTACTATACCTCATTAGTGAGAACCACTTCTCTCTCCCCGTCGAGCTCTCCTTCGACGTGCAGAATACATTCGACCTAGTGATAAAAGTTCACCCACCTTTGCAACGTGGACAACGATATCATATCTCTTCTCGACCGGTACCCGGAGCAAATTTGTATTAACACTTCCTCCCAGGTATACGGCTCAGCACCGGTGCTAACACCTAAGGCACCCGTCTACAATACTTCAAGTTCCTTCCTTCCACATCCACCTCAATCACCACAGAAGCATCTCCGCTGCGTGAGATCGTCATCACTATAATTGTTCCACGCCTAGTACTTTCTCGAACTGTCTAGAATTTCACCTATGTGCAAACGACGCCTCCCACAAGAATCACTGCGCTTCCCAAAAGCACAATTTTCCTCTCAATGGTACACGAACTTCCTAAGGTATGTAGATGTCCAGTGAACCCTGAGGCCTGAGACCTCCCTAGAACTTTGTCACGCCCTCACGGTTCGAGCCCTTGCTAAAGTGGCGTGAAGCATCTGCCAAACTCCTGATCTATCACATCGTATATTGTAATGTCCGTTTCTTCTCTTCCATTTTTCTCTGACCTAAAATATGACTCCGCGCTGGCCGATATTACTTGGACGGAATAGTATACAGCCTGAGTCAAAGATAGCCTCAATTTTGTACATGATGAGGCGATGCCATCAAACGCGAGCTAGTCGTCTCTTGATTCATGTTTGCTCTTGGCCCATGTGCTTGGCTATAGCTATTCCATTTCGGTGCCCATCAAAACTGCGCGGCCCTTTTTGTTCATTCCCAAGGCGGGCTTCACGATTTCAAGTTGAACCGTGGATGTAGCCGTTCGGAGGGGACGTCAAGTTTCTTCCCTGCGCTGCCGCATCACTTCAGCACGCTGCATCTGTAGCTTGGCTTCTTTTGCCCTGTCATGCAAAGTTCATTCGATTTCTTGGCAGTGAGTGCTACTACATCCAGTTGGCTTGGTTGATTCGAGCTTTTCAGCGACGTCATCGGGCAGATGGAGGGGCTAGTCAACACTAGCATATCAACGTCTGGAGCGCTCAGCCGGGGTCAGGTGTTCAAAGCCACGCCAAGCGAACTCTTCCTATTTCCAGTTGATGACGTTCTGACACTCTGGGCGCAAACATGCAGCTTGGTGCATTAATTTCAAGTTGACATCGTGCGAGTCGTCGAAGGATACTCCGTGTAGCCTTCCAGAACCTTTATGTCAACCAATACCATCCTCACCACCGCTGCGACACTTTAGCCTACTAGCAGTCATCACATCATACGCGTCACGTTCGTGGCTTTGTCAAAGCAAAGCTCTCAAATAGTGTCCAACTTCAGTACGGCGGCTCCCTTATCTGCGCAATGATTCACCAATATCCGGGGTGCAGGTCAAGTGTTTGGCATACCAAATCCATTCTCGCCTTTTCGAATGAAAGTGTTCCTTGACCTACTTGCCACCATCATAACATTGATACAAGCTCACAGACTGGCGCGCTTCACCATTCGAAAGAATACCCCACTGGCAGCGTTTAATTTATCATCATCATTTTTAATTGGTTCTTCAAGTTCTTCAAGTTCTTCTTAGAACTCAGAAACCTGTCTCACTCAAGGCACTGCTCGTTGGTTGCCTTACACTGTATTACACACCCACTTCCTGTCATGGGCGGCTGGTCACGAGCTCGAGTCTAACTTTAACTCGTGACGAAATGTTTCCCGTGAAAGATTTTCTGAGATCTAGGGTTCACGCGTTCTAGAAAAAGGTGCGCGTAATGCGTATATTACAGAGACGAAAAGGAAATAACACTGCTTAAACCCATCAGCATGCCCATCATTCACACCAGATTTACGACATGACATGTTCTTGTCTCCGGGGATAGCCCTCCATCCCTGACAAGTGCGCTTGGGTCTCATCAAACTTTGGATCTCAGAATGTCGATCTGTGGGGCCCCAGAGGCCCGGATGGTAGGCTGAAGCAAGCTGGATCGACAAAGGAACCTTTTTTTGGCCCTCTTGCACTTGAACACACTTTCCATAATGATTAACGAAGATGTACGTTATTAACAACAAGCCCAACTCACTTAGAGCAACCCCCTCCCCCTCCGGGAGGGTCTTTAATCTCGCAGAGCCCCATAAATTGCAACAAAGGCATAGATTCACGCATGGCCGACCCCGATACGAATTACTCGAGCTTGAATGTACTATCAATGGCAACAGTGGTTTCGCTGTCTCCCAAACCTGCCACCAGTCACAAAAATTAGGGAGGACGAACACACCCGTTCTCGTGTCGTTTGT
Source organism: Suillus clintonianus (assembly GCF_016758775.1). Taxonomy (NCBI): domain Eukaryota; kingdom Fungi; phylum Basidiomycota; class Agaricomycetes; order Boletales; family Suillaceae; genus Suillus; species Suillus clintonianus. The sequence continues at coordinate 157,255 of NW_024539303.1, forward strand.
GACGGGAAAAAATGTGGCTAGCCATGCATTGTAGTATTTAAGAGTATGTAAGATTCATTCTGCACTGGGGCGATGTTTTTTTGCCATCATGGATATGTCACACCTTCCGGATGGGTTCTTCGCTGCCCAGCAGCCTCCATGCACCGCCGACCATAACGAGCACCCACTGTGTGGGATCATCACACAGCCGCCGTACCCCACGATAATAAAGGCGAACACATCCGTTGCCTTTCTGATGGAGACTTAGCAAAAGGCAGCAATTGTCATACAAGTGTTTACTAATTTTTTCCCTTCATGTCATTATCGGACTTGGACCCTGGGTTCCACTGCCGGTAGTAACCCGATGCCCCAGAGCAAACCAACTCGGGGATGAGGAGGACCCTGTCCTGTAAGTTATATAGGTTAGAATGAGAACAAACGGCGCCCGATGTTTCAAGGTGAAACACACGAATCAGTAATTCAGGGTCACCTGAGAACACATATACTACCATACCTTGGCAATCCCATTTCAACATGGTCACTGATCAGGGCCTTAATAGTTCAGTGGCAGGTCGGAAAGATCGTCCGGGTGATCAGGTTCGTGACCCAGGGTTGGAAGAGTAGTCACTACGCGTAAGCGTGCAGACAGTAAGATGAGGTGGTCACTGACACTACGCCTGTAGGCGTAGACAGTATCATATAATAAAGATGGGTGGGGGGGTAGCAAGTTATTGTGGGTTGGTGGCCGGTCAGCGGGAGTGCGACATGTCCTGGTGATGTGTTGGAGTAGAATTTGAAATGAGAAGCTCGTGGAATTTTTGAAAAAGTGATTCAAGGCTCGCTCAGGATAGCAGGCTGCACTGAGTTAAGACGAATGTAAATTGAACGAGGCTTTCTATTCCGATGTTCGTACAGATAGTGGTAAAGGATCAAGAAGAGATGAGGTGTCTCGTTGCGGTACGATGGGAATGAATGAATAGCTGAGCGCGTTCGATAAGGATCGTAAGTAAAATGAAAGGAAAATATACGGCGTAGCAGGCTTACACACGGCAAATTGGTGATACTTGTTTTGCAGGACAACTGTAAGGTCAATATTACTGATGAGCCAGAAATGCACAATGCGTTGGCTGTCTTCACTGGTCATGTCAGCTGTCAGCAGATTGGTCCGATGTGGGGAGATAGGAAAATGTAGCATTGATTATTGAAGACAGTGAAAGGTGTGACATTGAGTGAGAAAACTCAAAAAAGCTGACAACTGTTCAACCAGAAAACGAGAACAGAATCTGTAATATCAGAGGGTAGACAACACCTCCACGCAGACAATGATATTTTCCGAATGCGCAGAAGTGAAGATATGAGTTACTTAACTGACGGATCCACTGCTAAAGACCTGATCGATGCTCCGGCAGCGCTCGTCACAAGTCCATCGAACTGTGCCTTTCCAGGAAGGCACATTCGCACCTCAGAGTCGTGGCCTCCAGAGAGCCAGAAGTCTTTCTGTTTTCCGGAGTCAGCTCAGACGAATCCAGGACACATGAAGAACAATGCACGGCAGCGGCGACCGTCGTAATTCCCTCATCAGCTTCATACGCGGTTCCTGGTTCCTGGTCCTCCCCTTCGTCAGTGTGCCATATTCGTACTAGGGTATCCAAGCCTCCCGTATACGCAATCCCAAGGAAAGAAGGTTGAATCGGCGGCTCTCGAGTCTCTGGTCTAAAACTCGCTACTTACTTCCCGTCACGCGAGAACGTGATACATATTTGTCCTTGCTAATGTGTCGAGTTGCTGATCGCCTTCGAAGAGCTTGCCATCGTGGCTAGTCAGGGATTCAAAGTGCAGGGCTGAGGCGCGGGTGTGTCGCGATCATGTGTCTTAATGCCACTATGTTAATTGTCACGGTCACTCAAGTCACACCAATGTAACGGAAAGTCACAGTATCGTCACACAGGCCAGTTTCAAAGTCCAGCGTTTGTGAGTGACACAAACCGTTGTCACCACCAAAAATTTATCTCTTTTGTTTCTTATTAGATCACATCCGTTAAAGCTCGTAGGGCGTTCTAAGAATTTATCATTCCATATGCATGTATTAGTTCGTAGAAAAGTGTTGTTTTGAGCGATGCACGAGATCTGGGGATGCACGAACTGGTGATAGTATAATACATAGCACACGGTAGATACCACCTGTGACTCCCACGTATCCCTTGTAATTAGAGGCGGATGTAGGGTGCCTGGGCGCCTCTGGTTACAGGTAGATAAATCAAAACAGCGCTCGGACGCATAACTTAGGACATGTGCTGATGCATCATGTACACGAACTGGTGGTAACTAATAGTTCCTGTACCCTCTTCTAAAGCAAGAAGATATGGGGTAAAATTTCTCTGTCAGCACGATCATACCAGCCCGCCCAAGGTCCGCCGACCTCATTTGGACTAGTGATGTGCATGGCCCGGCTTCAAGCCGTGGGCCGAGCCAAGCCGGGCCCAATTAGGCCAGGCCAAGCCGGGCCAAAGTGACGGCTTGATCATGGCTTTGGCCCGGCCTGGAATTCTGGAAAGCCAAAGCCGACGGCCTGGGCCACGGCTCTAGGGCTACCCTATGTACTATCAACAACAACAACAACAACGAACTTCCGACATAAAATTTTGTTCTCAAACTTGACTTTCGCCAATACAAAAGTGAGTTTTGCTGTGGCAGATTCAGGCATGCTACCTAATATAGTCCAGATGCTACCAAGGTACATAGCTTCAATTCTCTCGCCTCTTCGTTCATTTTAATTCACGCGCTCAATTGTATCTCTGGACAGAAACTCTACAGCTTCGTGACACAAGATGAGATGCTTCGCCAAATCTTGTCGATGCGCATTATCCTTGGACAGATCTCTCAGCAGACCCGTGAATGCGCCCATTTTATCCAAAATTATCCGGAGACCAAGAGCTTTTGTGAGTCTTACAAGCTGTTACATTTTGCACCGTCTCAAGCTTGCACTAACATTCCACATGTGCTGTTGGTCTGCTGACATCTGCGCAGACAAACTAATGACTAAGGCGCAAAAGATTACTATCACATTATTTAGATTGTAGACAAGCATCATTTACATATCGAAAAGGTAAAGCCGTTTCATGAACTAGGTAACTCAAATCTTATTGACGTGACAAACGACTAGCCAAGCGCTTCCGCGACTTTCTCAACCTTCCCCCACACCTGGACCTCAAAGCTAACGACGACACCGTCGATATCGTCGGCTTCCTTGCCTTCGAAATGGTGCGCTTTTGACACTCGCAGGCCTCGACGTCAAAAAATCACTTGAAGAATCATATTTACGAGACGACTACCCTCCTCTCTCACGCAGCGAAAGAAACCCATAATGAAACACGAGCCCATCTGATCCAGATGACTGAAAACCTTGTCCGTCAGCATTTTGTGCCCGAAGCGAGAGTGAATCGTCACGATTTGCATTCTGAGGCGCACACTGGCAGGTGAGTCTTGTCAGAATTGTAAATTCCCTACTCGAGCCGCGGCTCAGGCCAGAGCCAGGCCAAAGCCAGCCGTCATTTGCGGCTTTGGCCCGGCTTTGATTTTTTGCAGGCCAGAGCCGTCTAAAGCCAGGCCAAAGCCGTGGCTTTTGGGCCAAGCCGGGCCGGAACATCACTAATTTGGACTACGAAGGTTTGTTGTCGGAAATCCCCAGGGGTGCCTTGGAAGCATTCTATATTGGGACACAATTGGTGTGCCTGCCAACTGCATTGCGACCGAATTCCCAGGGGGCGTGACTTAATTTGAGGCACTTGCAAGCAAGGCACATGCTAATTTTGGATTCCAAGCAGTGGTGTGATTCGACGTTGACAAGTCTAAGTAATAATAAGGTAATCAATCAATCCTCGGCTTCACCTCCTCCCATCATCGTGTCTTCAGCTGCCTTTCTGTATATCTGTGTACTGCTAGATGGCCCCAAACAGAAACGCAGACCCGGGGCGTAAATATCTTGCTTCAACATCGACCAATAACCAAGTTGATTGTCAATACTGTACCAGGTCATTCGCAGCACGTGGGATCAAATCTCATGAACAGAGTTGTTTGAGAAGACGGGATAAGAAGAATGCTAATAAAGATTTCGCAGCACTTGCAGTGCATGCAGTAGAGGAGGAGCTTCAAAGGAAAGGTACGTGGTCATTGATCAATTTAAGTACTCATTAATAATATTGATACCTTATCGCATGATTGTTAGAGGCGCGTCGAGAGAAACGGCGGAATCGTAGGAAGCTGCAGCAGACAACAGCTTCTGCTGCTGCTGCTGCTGCGTTGGTCCCTTCGGGATCGGCCCTGGATGACGCAGAGTCCTTGCCCGCTCAAGATCAGCAACCTGATTTTACTGCGCATCCATGGTCTGAAGGTGGTTCAGATCTCGTCGATATGAGCGTCAGTGGAGATGCACGCCAACGTATGTGCTACTCTGACTCTTGATGCGCCCCCCTCTAAGACCATCCAGGTTCGGCATCAGATACAAGCATGGGCACCGCGCCTATTCCAAATACCCTGTCATCACTCCCAACTATGCCTTCGGCTCGCTCCAATCTCGACACCTTCAAGACAGAGTACCACCCGCACAGTGGCCGCGCGACTTCTGTGGAGACGTTCTCCACTTTTGGACACAAAGAGCCTTCACAGCTGCCCGTCATTGACGAACAACCCTGGCAACCCTTCGCTTGTCGCGCGGATTTCGAGTTCGCCGAGCTCGCACATGGCGCTGCTTTGAACAAGAATCAGACAGATGAGCTCTTGCGGCTCATCTGGAGGATTGCGGACGGCCAAACGAACTTCACCTTCAAGTCGCATGGAGATGTTTCCAAAGCCTGGGATAGGGCAGCCGCTCAAATGACACCAGTGAGAGAATCACAAGATGTTCTTACTTTGCAGTCATATTGGTTGCCTTAGTTCGAGAAACATACCATCACCGTTCAGCACAAGCGAGAGGAGCTCGAGTACAACATGTATACGCGGCCATTGTGGGATTGGGCGCTGGACTTACTACAGGACCCTTTACTGATGCCCCATTTCGTTTGGGATGCGCAGCGATTATACAAGCATGACGGTACACGCTATGAGCGCTTTGTACACGAACCTTGGACTGCAGATAGGTGGTGGAATGTACAAGTATGCCATGTCTTACTACTATTGTTCACTTGTATCTAAGTAACGCCGTTTTCCGTATGTTTGAATCACAGTCATCTTTGCCCGAAAACGGCGTGCCGTTTGCGTTTATATTATACGCAGATAAAACACATCTCTCCTCTGCTGGCACAGTTAAGGCATACCCGGTGTTCGCTCGATGCGGAAACTTGCCCGTTGGTATCAGAAATACTGATGGGCTCGGTGGTGGGCGAATGGTTGGGTGGCTACCAATAGTGAGTTATAGTGAATCTTAGTTCCGTCGAGTTTCACTGGCGAAACAATTCTTTCGCGCAGGTTCCTGATGACTCTGAGGAGGACGGCAAGCTCACGTATGTCAATCTCAAACGGGTTGTATGGCACAAGTCATTCTTCAAGCTACTCGAAACTATTATAATGTATGCCCAGATGGGGTATGCGTATGTGTGCTATGATGGCATCATGAGGTGGCTATATGCGTTCATTCTGCTGTTATCAGCTGACTATGAAGAGCAGTACTTCATTTCGTACTAATTTCTGATGTTGTTTTCTGATTTAATCTCTCAACAGATGTGTTATGGCGCTTATACGAGGGACCAACTGTCACTGCCCGTGCCCTATCTGTCTTGTCCCTTCGGACAAGCTATACGACAACGCTTCCACTTACCCGATTCGATCATCCGACGATGCAAAGGCTTTCGTGGAGTTATGGACCAGGGACCGTGCGGCTGGAGAAAAGGCACTCAAAGAACAGGGCCTGCGGCCTGTTACGGTCAGTGCTTCCAATTAAATGTACTACTAACAGTCACATCTAACTCATTACATTATAGAACGTCTTTTGGAGTGTCCCAAATTCCGATCCTCAAGACACGATTTCACAGGACCATTTGCACGTCTATCACATGGGCCAATGGAAACATTTGTTTGGTGAACTCAAACGGCGCATCGCGGCCCTTGGACGCAGCGCTGAGAAACAAATGGATGACCAGTGGGTTTTTAATCATTTATTATCTCACTCCGCACTATCAGACTAATCCTATTTATCAATTGCTCACAGATTCGATGCCTTCCCGCGATGGCGCAATTTAAACCACTTCGATCGGGTTACTAACATCACATATAGCGATGGCAACAAGCTTCGCGATATTTCCAAGGTACGCCGTGACTTTACAGCTATCAGTTCTTCGTATTGATGAAGTCGCTCCTCTGATAGCAAGTATTGTACGCCGCCCAGAACATACTTACGCACACAGAGGATGAAGCCGGCTATGTGCTACTGCAGTGCATAGCAAGCTACTTACATATCGACATGTATATTTCACTCGAGGTCCAAACCGAAAGCACAATTGCTGCAGGGAGGGCTGAGGTATTTGAGTTTCAGAACCGCTTAGAGGTATGTGCCACTGCGATTCTGAGACTAGTTCACATATACTAACTATTTATTCACTATCTCAGGAGTACATCAAAATTGTCAAAGAGACCGATCCTGACACGATCAAAAACTGGAACTTTCCTAAGATTCATTCCGGAAAGCACATATTCGATGACATCATGGCGAAAGGCGCCGCCCGCAACTTCAGTACTCGACCCAATGAAAAGCAACACGGGCCAATCAAAAAGTGGTATCTACGGCAGACCAATCATAAGAATATCGCTGATCAGGTATGTTAATTGGCATTTCTAACTTCCAAACGAGTCGCTCCACACCACTGACTCTGTAATATTAACTAATAGATCCTTGAGCTCGACCATAGGAGTGTTGTCTCCGAATTCATTCGTAGCCGTATCGAGTACCTTGATGAGGAACGACGCAAAGCCCTGCTCTCGCGGGATGAACTCGAGGATATGGATGAGGATGATGACGAGCTGTTTGAAGAACATCTTCATATTGGTTCACCCCTCAAGAATCATACAAGCTTTGCGCAAGTGGAGGAAGAAAACAAGTCATCGCGCGCCTTTCACCAGTTCCGGAAGAAGCTCGCAACATTTCTCAATCACTTCCTTCCCTCCCACAACATTCCATTGCCAGATGGAACAACATGGTTGAAACTTAGAGCACATGACCAGGTGATTATCTTTCCTCGCTGTTATTCAAATCTGACTTTGCGTGTATCAACAGATCCATGAACATCGTTACTTAAAAGTGCACTATGAGTCTGCCGCTGACTGGAAGTTGGCTACCGACTACCTGCGATGCAATCCAAGCTTCCATGGCAAAGAACGGCGCGACTACGCCCTAATACGCACACAGGACAAGGATGGCCACGACAAAAATATCTTTGTGCAGATATTATACATGTTCAAGCACACTGTCGGTAGCAACACTTTAGATCTTGCGCTGGTCCTACCCATGGATGCCTTAATTGGCCCATTGGCACGTCGGCGTATGGATAGGGAACTACGACTAACTCGACTCCGTGCACGGCCCACCTCTTCGTCTGAGTTTATCACCCTTCATTCCATCATTCGTGGTGCCTTGGTCGTCCCCGATTTCGCTAACAAGGGAGATTATTTTCTTGTTGATTATGTTGATACCGACATGTTTCTTCGTACCAGACGTTTGCTACAGTAGTACCGGTTCATCACCCACCTGTTTCCTTGCGCCATCCAATGCCCCCCTCCCCATCAAGATCTCAAGTAAAACTCCCGCATTTCATCGTGTACACCCTCCATCACCCTCCTCATCTAACCACCAAGTCAAGTTCCCGCATTTCATCGCATATGCCCTTCCCCACACCACCCTGCACTCACCCTCAAATCCTCAAGTCAAGCTCCCGCATTTCATCGCATATGCCCTTCCCCACACCACCCTGCACTCACCCTCCAATTATCAAGTCAAGCTCCCGCATTTCATGGTATATACCCTTTCCTGCACCAACCTGCACTCACCCTCCAATTCCCAAGTCAAGCTCCCGCATTTCATCGCATATACCCTTCCCCACAACAACCTGCACTCACCCTCCAATTCCCAAGTCAAGCTCCCGCATTTCATCGCATATGCCCTTCCCCGCACTGACCTGCACTCGCCTCAATTCCCAAGTCAAGCTCCCGCATTTCATCGCATATACCCTTCCCCACACCAACCTGCACTCGCCCTCAAATTCCCAAGTGAAACTCCCGCATCTCATCGCATATGCCCTTCCCCGCACCGACCTGCGCTCACCCTCAAATTCCCAAGCGAAACTCCCGCATTTCATTGCATATGCCCTCCATCACCCTCCTCGTCTAACTCCCAGGTGAAGCTCCCACATTTCTTCACAAACACCCTCAGAACTTGACACTGACTCGTTTTGCAGGTCTGTTCTTGCTGCCTCATGTTGATGCTCGGGTACCTTCAGCACTGTCAATGATTCATTTCCGCTTTCTGCATGGGGACTGTAACACGCAATGCTTGTATTATGTATTCAGGTAAGCCGCAAAATATCATCACACAGGGTATCATTGGCATAACTGATATTATGTATCTGAATCAGTCCTGCAACATGTCAATGACGCACCGCACTATGACGTGCATGCCTGATGTGATGAGTCTCCATTTAATTTGTGCGTGTGATGTTGATGCTGATGCTGTTGCCTTATTACATCAACCGACGGGTCTTATTCTGACACGATCTAGACGACGCTGCAGTCTGAATTAAACAAGTCTAAGGTGTGTGTTTTTATCTAATAGAACAATGTCACGCATTACAGTCAACGTTGCGACGGCCCCCATAACGCATGTCAATGCGAGAGTTGATTTAAAGCTTGTGCGACTGACTGAGACTCCAGTCTGCCATTCTTCGACTCTGCCTCACTGCGCTCTCTGCTAATACTGAGACTGATATTATGCGTCCAATTCAGCAAGGCGAAGACTTTACGCGAGAAATTGAAGACATCAACAGCAACTCCAGTGACACAGACGGATCTGATGGTGATGATTCAGATTCAAATGATGATGCAGACTTATTGCGGATTCGCGATGCAATTGTCGCCCCTGCTGCTAACGCATCAACTCAAGATCTTCGCAAAGTAAGTTAATTCCGTCTTTTCGTTACATACGGACAAATGTTTGTGATAGTGATCATTGACATATCTACTATAGGCACTTGAACTTGCGCAAAGACTTCTTCTGGACATGCGCGGGAAGTACCGAGAGGCTTTGAAGAAGAACGCTTTGCTTGAGGCAACAGTTTCAAAAGGTCGGAAGACGAAACTAACCAAGAATGACCTTGCCCTCGCCGCCAAGGAAGACAGCATCAGAAATCTTGGACGCAAGTTCTCTGTCACGCACTGCTTATGGGTCGAAACGTCTATCTTCCCTTTGCGTGGGCCACCTCCCAGAATCGACCTCTCGAGCAAGGAGCGGTGGCTCTCACCGTTATCGATTCAGGATGGCGTTAAAGCCGAAATTTTCCAATTCATTCCCCCAGTCGACCACAATATGATGGCTCACAAAAACTTTGGCTCCCATGTATGTGCCATAATCTGAGACCCTCCTCAATCAACTGACCGTCTTTCCAGTTTGTGAAAGGTGTCAATAATGTTCGCGCTGAAATGCTCTCAGACATCAAGTCATGTGCAGCAGCGATTTTCAGTCTGGATGCCAAGTTCTTCATAAGAGGTTACGCACGGGACACAGAGCCAGCTTGCCGAACTCTGCTCCTCAACCCCCAAGGCATATATACCAAGTTTGCTCCAGTTCTTTTCCCGCGTCCAGACCGTCTCGCCAGAGATGATTTTCTGAAAACATCGAAGCTTGTTTATGTAGGTTCTTCCCTTCCTTTAATTCCACTAAACTGAATCACATTCATAGGTCTTGAAAGCATCCCTTTTTGGCCGATCTTCACTCGCTGCCAACGCAGTCCCCACTCCAAAAACGAAGGCCAAAATATGGGAGTTACGCGCTGTAACACCTGGCCTCATCGCAGCAGCAGCCGTTATTGTACGCTTCTTCTTCTTACACTGCGGAACATTGATATTTACGCATTTCAGGCTATATTTGTCCTATCCGGCGACAAAGAGTTGGTTGAAGTCGGCGACAAATCCCGGATTCCATACAAAGACTACCATAACTACTACCGACAATCGCTGCTAACCGGAGGTGCCTGGGCAAACGGGGTCTTCACGTTTTTCAACAACGCGCTGTTTGCGACATCTCATTCTGCCTCAACTATCCTCGGTTCAGACCCCTCACACGACTCGAGCGGTCCACAGGACAGCTGGGAAGAAATGTTTGAGCACGCAATGGAAACCGGAGGCGAACTACCAGAACTAGATGCAGTTGGCCCTGTCATCGATTCAGAGGCGCCCACCACACCTCCTGCTGCACCTCCTGCTGCACCCCCCGCTGCACCTCCCGCTGCACCTCCTGCCACACCTCCTGCTGCACCTCCTGCTATACCCGGTCCCCAATCAATCTCTGCCGCCATGCAAGGTTTAGCTTTAGCTGAGGACGGTCGTCGAGACCCACCACCTGCAGCGCAGCCAGTACTTGATGAGGACGAGCTGGAACCACCTGCTGTCCAGAAGCCGAAGCCAAGGCCAAAGCCAAAGCGGAAGGGCAAGGCCGCCAATGATACTAATACTACTACCAGTGCTGACCCGGAGGATCAAGCTCCTGGAAAGGAACCTGAGGTTTTGTTGTCAGTAGTCAGTGGCAGTGGTGTGTGAAGGGGCCGATCAAGGATCACTAAGTAGACTGTCTTCATCCTGCGCTCAACGATTGTTATTACCTGTAATTCAATACCTGGACAATCCCTTACTTTCAAATAGAATTGTCTGCTGGTTAAATTTTCACGCAATGCATCATCTTAAATCCATTGATTGTGACATTAGCTAGACATGCAACTACAATACAACTAAGTAGAGATTTTGAATCCGAATCAACAGAGCGACGTCGACTCGGACAAGAATTCAGCCATCTGAATCAATCATTGTCATTGCTATGTCTATGTTGACGCCATTAATTCAATACGTAATGATTTATAATAATAATTAAACAGTACCAAACAATAACCGAACTTGGAATGTTTTGGAATCACTCTCATTCACTTACATTCCGACTACCATGTCCCAATGGATTCCCTTCGCCACTGTCACTCAGCAATCTTCTCAACAGAATGGCGCATTGCCCCCAATGCCTTCGACATCACAACCTATTCCACCTGCGCAGCCGACGAATTTCCCTGAAGCAACATGTATCAGTGGAAGCGCTGGCAGCCGCGAGCTCTGGTATGTCTGCCCCATTTCCCTCTGTCTGACCCATCTGAATCCAACCCCCCTGCAGGAATTCGGTATCGACATTATCGGTGAAGACAACAAGACCACCATCCACCACAAAGTCGCTGCCCACGTAGAGGCCATCCCAACATCCGCCTCTCTTCCTCCCAACATCCAGGCGAACTCCAGAAGAGCCATGACACTGGCGCAGAACTGCACTCCCTGAGCTCTTCAATGAATGACATTCACGACACGCTCAGTGGCTCGGTGTAAGTGGTCTGTCCCCGCCACTCTCTTATTCCTACATACTGACTATCCCCCTTCCCCATAGCCCAAAACCTACCACACTTCCCCCAATTGCTCCCTCCCATGCGTTCACAACAAGCCTCGACCACCTCTGCACCCACCCGCATCTGCCGCGCCCGCAAACCCAGAACCCCTGCACCTCCTCCCATGCGTTCACAACAAGCCTCGACCACCTCTGCACCCACACCCGCATCTGCCACGCCCGCAAACCCAGAACCCCTGCACCTCCTCCCATGCATTCACAACAGCCTCGACCACTGCAAGCATCTGTCGAGCAACCCAGAAATGCACCCAGAGTATGGCCTTTCTCCTTTGAGCTCGAGTATGCTGACTCAAGTCGTTGCCCACTCTTCGCAGTATGTGAGTGTCTTGATCCTCCTTTGAGCTCGAGCTATGCTGATCCATGTCGTTGCCCACTCTTCGCAGGATGTGAGTGTCTTGATCCTCCTTTGAGCTGCGCTCAGAGCTACATGAGACCCAAACCAGCCTCGCAAGCCACATCGACAAGGTCCGCGCCCAGCTCCGTTTCGTTTCGTTTGACGGAACGGTTTGCTGATGCGGCTGATGTATTTAGGATTCGCATTTACAATACGCGGGTATTGAGTCTATAATGTTGCAATACCTATTTACAGTAGCGATTGTATTATGTATTTGGATAGTATTGCAATTTAAAAAAATTGATTTCAAGCACACGCAATGATTTTAAGGCCTTGGATAGTATTGCAATTAAAAAAAATTGATTTCAACCACACGCAATGATTTTAAGGCCTTGGAAGGACATGTGACTGATATTTGACTTGCAATTTGCTCTTAAATTGGAATGGTCTTGGGACCGCCTTGGAAGCCCCCTGGTGTCGCTTTCAAGCGGCTTCCAAAATTTTCGGGTTGCCTTCCAAGCGAGTTGTAATGCCGCCGGCAAATTGAGGGCTTCCAATTCATTTTAAGGACCGCCAACCAAAAATAGAAATCTCCGACATAACAACATCTCATTCAAGGTTGTCTGCGTGTGCCGCCGCACCACACGAAATAGCCTTGTGTTATCTCCTGCCTCTCACCATTCCATTGCCACAACAGCATTATCGTGAATATCAATGGTGTGCTTAAATTTCTATTCTTCAAAACGTGGGTACACTCGTAGTATATTATTCTATGTACTTAGTTAGACCTGACTCATGTGCTCAGATAAGTCTTCAAGATAAGACCAAAGATCCTCGGAGTTGGTAGATGAGGCTGTAGTGGTCGGACTAGGAGGTGGAGTAGGGTGTATGATTCCAACTGGCCAGAACGGTCCTCCAACAGTGGGAACTGCACGGAGCAGTCCCGTATTGTAGTGGCTCGTGTACAACTCCAGTGCGTCAGCCCAATGATCGTATCTGGCATGAGATGCGCCGCTGATTCCGTCAACGCGTGCTTTGGCGTCAAGCCTAACAAATCAATTGTGAGCAACAGCATTAAAACGTGATCAAAACATACCAGCGAAAAAAGATACCAACTTCCTGACCAACAGTTACCACATAGTATCCTTGAACTTGAGTGCCAGCAGGCAGATACAGCTCATCAGGATGGGGTGTGCACGAGGCTACAGTTGCTTGTTGAGTGGTACTGAATTGCGCAGTATCCGACTCTGCAGCTGATCGGCGATCACGATGCTTTGGCTTTGCCACATCCGAACAAGTACGTGAATGAGAAGGCGATCGTGGTGTGCGGTGTGGATCCCCAATTTTGAAAGTGACTGATTCCTAGACTGTCTTCTTTGAGTACGTCACGGAGTTAAAGCTTATATCTGACAATGGGTGAGAGATACAGCAAGACTCGGATACTGTGAAGTGAGCAAACAAAATGAACCTGAAATCTTCATTGCGCTCAGAAAATCTTCAAGTCCACCACTACTGACATTATTGCTTGCCGTGGAGCGGGAAGACTTAGTAGAGGTCGCTGTTGAATAGCGGGACCTCATGTCTTTGAGTGAAAAAGTCACTGGCGGGTGCGTAACAAGTGTTGTATCATATGTCACGTGAGTAAAGACTTACCGTGACATTGTCTATGCAAACATTGTTGATTGGTCAAGACCGAAGACATTGATGGCCCCAAGATCTTCAAGACTGCACAATCGGACTGGACTATCCAGTCAAAAGGTCCGGCAGCTGGGTTCAACACGCGATCGGAATGGTCGTCGGTTGGCAACTAACACTCTTGCAGGTCCTAAAGCCCTCTTGCAATGTGCTGCTCGTGCGCAGGCTCGCAAGATCGAACGTCTGGAAGGTGAGCAATTTGAATTTTTGGAATTCTTGAAAAACTCACAACCTTTTACTAGCAATGACTTTAGAACAACGCCAGGCATTACAAGCCTTGGTTGAGCGTCATGATGGTGCCGACGATGACATGAGTATGGACTTTTCGTCGGATTTCAACGAGATCTTGCGAGGAGATCAGCAACTCGAAATCAGTCACAGCGGGAGAGAGTTGGAAGACCTTGCTCAGGAGATAATGGGCGACTTCTGGAAAGGGTGAGTCCATTATTCTATGTTCCTTCTTGAACTTACCTTGGCTGCAACCATGCAGGACCACACCCAAGGGCCATGGTCCACGACGTAATGATCATCGCACACGCCGTGATCGAGTCCAACACCGTGTAGACGCATTTGATGCCCAGCTTCCGGCGATTACAGAAGCTTACCTTGAATGGAGTTTGCAGCGTGTTCGAAGTGGGACAAGACCTGGCTTTTTCCATCAAATGGCAAAGGATGCTCTCACTGAGGTAGGAGCAGACTCAGGATCATGGACTGCGACTATCGTTGATTTATTTTGTGAGTCGCTCATTTGTTTTGTCAGCTGTGAGCACCTCACGGCATTGTGATAGGCGCTGAGAAGGTAACTCTCACCCTCAAGGCCACCGACTCCTTTATCGCTTCTGCCCTCGTTCGTCAGGGTGTAATCCCTTGTTCTCCGATCTCTCCATCTGTTGCTGTGACAGTGGATGCCCTTGAGTTCTACCGAATCGCACATCTACGTGACCTGCATTTCTCGATGCAAGCATTTGCCAAGACTCTTTGTGATTGCATGCGGTACATTTTTGGCCCTCTGTCTCACTAATTATTGACAAGACTTAAGGTTGAATATCGTCGCTACCTCTCACGTCAACTGACCATAGCGTTTGATCTATATCTACAGGTCCGCTCAAGTGTTGATGCACTCGTGGCTGAAGTCCTTAATCGCAACACGCCTGATTGGCGCCTCAAGCATGCATGTCCATCATGCACTTATACATTGGCGGACGAAGATCAACTCACATTCAAGCTCCTGTACGCCATGGATGGCAACGACTCGTTGAAGCGCATTCTTCAGCGAACGCTTGGTGTAGATGACGAGGACACTCAGTCATCTGAACTCCCCACAACGCAACAAGTCCGAGGTGACCGATATCTCCCTCGCGACTATGTCAACAGTTGGGGAAATGGTCGTCAAGAAGAGGCAAACACTACTATAGGCACCGATGACACAGTGCGTGCCACATGGAGTACTTTTTTTTTCATTCAATGCTTATGTTGTAACATCAGGAGAATCCGTGTGCAGGACGATGGAAAACATGGATGACGAAAAGACTAAACGGATGTGGGGAGTGTATGATGAAACAGGTATATTTATTGCCGTCTGCCACCATGGCTTTAGTCTGGTGATGGCTGATATGGTACAGAGCAGGGAATTGTGAGTTGCATCTTCTCCAATGTTCAATCATTAACTAACAGCTTCAATCATCTCTTATGTCAGGGCAAAATATCCACTTGCTGTGGTTTCGAAGCTTCTCGACACATTTGGTAGCGACCTCGGTGGTGGATACGACATCGGATGTCAATTCAAGACAACGCTCGACAACAGTTCATTGGGTACCCGTGCACAATCCCTCAACTACACATCGCTGGTCGGTGCTTTTTCACGGGCACGCTCACCAAACGGCTTTGTCAGCTCGACCACCTCGCAACGTATGTTTCTGGTCTAGGGCTCGAAGACTTGGAGACATGTGAACGTACCTTCTCGAAGTCAAATGCATTAGCGTCGACAATGCGCTATGCCAGCATCTTCCACCGTCAGCAAGGTATTACAAATTATTTTGAACACAATGATGACTATGAGGTGTACGCGAATTTATGTACGTATTTCGCTCTCAATTGTACCGGAGTGTGTTCTAACTAGTCTCACAGCAAATTTTCTGTACCATAACTACAAGCAAGCCCTCGATATCATTTGTGACAGCCAAATAACGCTACCGAAGCTCATGCAAGATATCAACGTTACCGAGGAATCTACTTTCGATGAGTGGTTGAAAGAGGAGAAAGTTTACCTCCAGGGTCTTTGCACCGAGCCCGAGCTCGAGACGTTGCAGATGGAGTATTGGCAGAAGTTGGTCAATCTGAGCGCCAGCAAGTAAGCTTCTTGGATTCCACACTAAGCCACTGACTCACTCTAATTTTACAGGAACGAACTGGATACTGCCAGCTCACTGTGGGCTATGTCCACACCTTCAAATGCCCATAGCTTGGCATCCGACGAGAGCGCGACAAGACGGCTTGAGACGACCAGAAGGCATGCCCTGGAGAATTTTGAGAAGGACTTGGGAGTCGTGCAAGAGCTTGAACAAAAACTCGGGATCTTGCATCGCTGGACACCCGAAGACGCCGACTGGCAAAACGCAGGACGTCTCATTGCTAACCGAAAATACCAGCTCTCGCTTGACCAGTTGGAAGGCCTCATTGTGGCACGGATTTTCGAGCTCACCAAAATGAATAGGTCTGGCACGGGTGAGTCTTTCCTTCACACTACTGCCACTGCTAATCAAAATTTTATAGGCTATAAGATGCGCAAACACATCGCCAAGGCATTGCAAACTCGTTCTATGGCAATCAGGAATGCTCTTGACCGCTATAACGCTGCAGTCGTGCATTGTCCCCTCCACGCCGGATGTTGAAATGGGAGGAGGTGGTGGAGTATGCATTTCTTGCAGACTTCGACCTCCTTCGTGACTCACGTTCCGACGTCTCACAACGGCAATGGGCAACGCCAGCAGCTCGCCAAGCCACTGACTTATATTTCAAACACTGTCGTGCTAAAGAAGAGATCACCCGACTCAATGTTGAGGTGCGCTGCCTTGCCTATATACATGATGAGGATCACTACCTTCGCGAGTGTCAGCAACAAGCGGAGGCCTTTAGTCCAGCTCTCGCACATCAGATCAGTTTGCGGCGGCAAGCCCGAGGCAGGTTCAACTTTTGTCACATCAAACACTTGCAAGACATCGCCAGACTTCCTGGGTTCTCTTGGCACCATTGTCCCTGGAGTGTGTGTCCTTAGAGGCACCGGAGAGAGTACAAGCCTACCGCACGCCAGCATTCCTGCAAGGCTGACATCCCTGACACCCACACCCTCATTTCCTCCTCCAGCTTGAAGCCGCTTGCTACAGAGTCCGCGGATGATCTTGACGATAACGAAGAGGAACTAATGAATATGGAGGAGGCTGCCGAAGCCCTACAGAACGTTCTGCATATCGCCATGGACTCATGAGTTGGTTGGAGTGGGTGGGAAGGACTTATTCA